>NC_054713.1:7837398-8075166 GCF_016097555.1 Gigantopelta aegis | reverse complement strand
ACTTTTATTTGTATGCATGTGAGTACGTGGGGGTATGTCTCTCTCTCTCTCTCTCTCTCTCTCTCTGTCTGTCTGTCTATCTGTTTCTCACTGTCTCTGCCTATGTGTGTCTGTCTATCTGTTTCTCACTGTCTCTGCCTGAGTGTGTCTGTCTATCTGTTTCTCACCGTCTCTACCTGTGTGTGGTAGAGTTGTAGCTCAGTGGTGGAGTCGTAGCTCAGTGATGGAGTCGTAGCTCATCGATGGAGTCGTAGCTCAATGGTAGAGTCGTAGCTCAGTGGTTAGTCGTAGCTCAGTAATGGACTCGTAACTTAGTGGTAGAGTCGTAGCTCAGTGGTGACACGTAGCTCAGTGGTGAGTCGTAGCTCAGTGGTGGAGACACGGGTAAGTTGGTAGAGAGGTAGATTTGCAGTAGACACGTAGCTCAGTGGTGGTGGAGTCGTAGCTCCGTGGCTGGAACGAGAAATAGCCCAATGGTCCCACCGACGTGGATCGATCGCAAAACGACCACACATTAAACGAAGACTTGCCCACGGGGCTACATTGTACGTCTCGCCCCATAAACTTTCCGAGACCATTTCATTTTATGGGTGTATCACTGTTTACTTTACAATGTAATTTGTTTGTTTCAGAATTTGCATTTAAATTAACGTGTACCAGAATATGTGATCGTGGTGAACAACTGAATGCTGCAATGTGCAGATGTGGTGAGTTTTTAATTCAGATGTCTCCTTTGTTTGGGTACATTGTTTGGAGGGGGAAAAACCAACAACAAAAAAATGTATAATAAAATATAACAATAATAAAAAAGACCTTTTTTCACGAACTGAGAACAAAATCATCTGAAAAGAAAGTAACAATATTCATTTTATCAAATATTATACTTTGCGTCACTCTTATACCCCATTCCTCTCAAATAACCTTAAATATGCTAAATTTTAACCAGAGCGAAAAAAACTAAATTGACCAGCAACCCACCCCAAAAACTCAAAGCAAACTCCACGAAAACAAAATAATAACAACAACAGTAAACATGCAACCCTCAATCCTAGATACGATAACGTAGCGCTAACATCGACACGGTCTTCTGTTCAGCGCTACAAGATGAGGCATATACCCCACGTGTAGCAAAAACAAATGTCGGTGTTCTGTAAAGAATTCAATCACATTTTATTGAAAACACTTACTTGATATTGTTGGCACGTTTTAATTTTATTTTTTTTGTTTTTTTGTTTGTTTGTTGCAAATGTAATAAATAAATCCCAAATTAACAATTATCAACTCAAAAAACGTTCTTTGGCAGCCATGACAGATAACGCGAGATTGATTCTAAATATGGACATGGGCGTATTTCCAGAACGAGGCCGTGAGAGTATTTTCACAACGAGGTTGCAAGATGGTGGTCCGAGGGACGAAATTAGCCAGACAACATTGTACATTACAAAAAATAAAGGATTGCTAATACATAAGACATATTTACTGTGCCTGATGCGTGTCAGTAGGGAGGAAAGTTAATTATGTACACAACTACCACTTTATTTGAAAAAAAAGGTACGATAATACTGGCGAGAAACGTACCGCTGTGATTCTGTGGCGGCGCTGCTACGAATAAATGACATCCAAATCCCGTAACGGTAACTGAAACGTAGTCAAAGTTTCCGTTACAATACCGTAACTACCCTCAACCCCTGCAATTGCCCACGGCAATCGGTAATTCCTTGGAGATTGCCGCAGAATTTTTTTCATTCTCTGCGGCATTTTTTAAAATTAATTTTTTGCCGTGGACTATATTGTATTTTTTTCCAAGATATATTTTTTCATATTGTAAAAAATAAAATGTATTTTGTGAACTGAAGACAGATTAAAAGTAAATATTAAAACAGTAACTGCACCGCTATTACTAAAGTATCTCAATTTCAGCTCCACCGGGCATGATCGGAAATATATGTAAAATAGCAATCCAAAGTTCAACCAGCAAATGTTTCGCTAACGTTCGCAAACTATTTGATTGGTCCCCGACTGGGTTGCAAGGGGGTGACACTTATACATCGGTGCTATGGTGCGTTACGGATGTTTTCCTTTTAGTAAAATGTTCATCATACGCTCCTACAAGTCGCTTGAAGTGGTATAGTCGGTCAGCCTGCTTATGTGATATTTGTAGATATACATATATAGAGAGAGATGGTTTCGGTAGTTTAATCACTTTTTCTCCGACGTTTATATTGATAAAATATACCACCCATTTCTGGTGCCGAGTGGCCTACCCTCCCCCACCCCCAAAACACACACGCAACAAAACAACAACAAAAACAACAGCTAAACTTTACTGATTTACTTTGGTTTGAATGGGAAGGAAGGAAATGGTTTATTTAACAACGCACTCATCACATTTTATTTACGGTTATAAGGCGTCACACATATGGTTTAGGACCACACATATACTGAGAGAGGAAACCCGCTGTCGCCAATTCATGGGCTACTCTTTCCGATTAGCAGCAAGGAATCTTTTATATCCGCCATCCCACAGACTGGATAGTACATACCACGGCCATTGATATGCCAGTCGTGGTGCACTGGCTTGGTTTGAAAGGGGGGCATTCGGTCTTGGTGACAGCTTTCCTAACAGAAATTATGCCATTATAAAAGAAGATTATTTAAATTCTATATCACATTAAATATATTCTGACACTGATGTAATATAATTAGAAGATAAAGATTGAACTGGCAACTCAGTGCGGAATGACTGCGCTGTATATGATGAATTGTCATCCCCTTTCAGCCCCATTTTTCTTGATCGTGCACGTGTCATTCGCGTGTTAACTGTTACGTCACTTTCAGTCAACGAATACCGCCACTGGTATAAACGAATCGTATAGCATACTGGCGAACAACACACATAAATTCATCATTCAGAATTACTTACAATCTAGAGTTGAAAACATGTTAACTGTAAAATTGCCGTGGACATTATTTTTCTGTGGCCAATTTTTTGCCGTGGTAATTTTCGTAATTGCAGGGGTTGATCATACGTTTAAAAAAAACCCAACAACCCCATATTAATAATGTTAAAATTCTGCGAAATATTACATTACCCTTATTTTTGGAAAGAATGTACATTGTCTGTTCTGGTTAAGAGTATAAACGATGTAATATCTAGATTCCTCTAGATAGCTGTTACTCCAAGATGCAAGTCCTGCTAGTCTCTCAGTCTCTTCTTGCGACACCACGTCTTAAAGCAATTAGTGGGTGGTAGTGGGGGAAGTGCAGCTCGTTGGTTGCGCGCTGGCTTGAGAGGAGATGGGTCGCAAGTTCGACTGTTCTCAATGAAGTCGTTGCAGCCAGTGCTCTACGACTGGTACTTCAAAAAACAGTGGTATGTACTATCCTATATACAGGGAATTCCATATATAGAACCCCTTGCTGCTTTATTGGTAGTAATGATCTACATGGCGACAGCAGGTTTCTTCTCCCAACACCCTTGCTGCTTGTCACGGGGATCCTATAATACCCGTAACTGAATGAAACACACGATTATCCAAATATCTCTCCTAACTGTATATCTATTAGATCTCTCTGTAACGGGCAGTTATACCCGCGTGGCTCGTCTAGGTATGATCAGAGATAAGATCTTATATCAAGTATATATAATATAGCACGTTTAGTTCACTAGAAGACACAACAAAAACACAATACACTTTGGAATCTGTATTAATCTACGCTGACAAATGTACTGCCGCAGTAGTTAATTAACAACAACAAATAGTAACAACCCAGAACTGATCACTTAATTAGTTAATCACTAGGCGTCTAGTTTATACAATATTCTAATCACTTCAACGTGACACAACACCCACACGTGTGATAATTGAGAAACGCTACCAGGGGAACTTAATTAATAAAGGAATTACAACTCTATTCCTAACTGGTTAATTTTTAATTAACCCTTATCTACTCATTCAGTAACCTTGTAATACAGAATTAATACTGGTACCTATCACAATAAGACAATAACCTACAGTTTACCTAGGTCCTCTAGGATGACTGGTTAAGCTTTATATTTATTAGAACAGTGAGCCTACAGTATACTGCGTCAGATTACCGGCAGCACCGTCTAAATAATATTGGTATAATACAGTATTAAAATATTTAAAGTCACATCAATCACATCAAGGTTATACAACAGAGCAGAAATAATATTTACCAAGTCCAAACGGACGCGTTCCCTGGAAGCCTTCCAATATGTTTCTCCCCGATATCTCTAAAACCCTAGCTATTTATCATAAAAGCCGAATATCGCCTGGGGGTACAACGCGGTCCTCCCCCCCTATCAAGTGATATTTCCACAGCGACCAAGCCGGAATATTTTTCTTAGATGGCCAGACTTTCTGACGCCTACTCGCCAAAATCACGGTCGTAAAAACAGCACACGCGGAGGTATTACGTAAATACTGGCCACATGGCCTCCGCAACTGGTCTGGGTGTGTATTGGAAACAGCACGACCACCGTCGCGCAGAGGTATTACGTAACAAAGTGCCCACCTGGGCTTAAGTGCATATTGGAACTGCACACGGCCCTCTAAAACAATTAATATCGCCACAGGCGAAAAGAAATAAGAGCATGTTCCGTCACACTGCTTTATTGGTAGTAATGACCTACATGGCGACAGCGGGTTTCTTCTCCCAACACCCTTGCTTCTTTATCGGTAGTAATAGCCTACATGGCGACAGCGGGTTTCTTCTCCCAACACCCTTGCTGCTTTATCGGTAGTAATAGCCTACATGACGACAGCGGGTTTCTTCTCTCAACACCCTTGCTGCTTTATCGGTAGTAATAGCCTACATGGCGACAGCGGGTTTCTTCTCCCAACACCCTTGCTGCTTTATCGGTAGTAATGACCTACATGGCGACAGCGGGTTTCTTCTCCCAACACCCTTGCTGCTTTATCAGTAGTAATGACCTACATGGCGACAGCGGGTTTCTTCTCTCAACATCCTTGCTGCTTTATCGGTAGTAAACGACTAACATGGCGACAGCGGGTTTCTTCTCTCAACCACCCTTGCTTCTTTATCGGTAGTAATAGCCTACATGGCGACAGCGGGTTTCTTCTCCCAACACCCTTGCTTCTTTATCGGTAGTAATAGCCTACATGGCGACAGCGGGTTTCTTCTCCCAACACCCTTGCTGCTTTATCAGTAGTAATGACCTACATGGCGACAGCGGGTTTCTTCTCTCAACACCCTTGCTGCTTTATCGGTAGTAAACGACTAACATGGCGACAGCGGGTTTCTTCTCTCAACCACCCTTGCTGCTTTATCGGTAGTAATAGCCTACATGGCGACAGCGGGTTTCTTCTCTCGACCACCCTTGCTGCTTTATTGGTAGTAATGACCTACATGGCGACAGCGGGTTTCTTCTCCCAACACCCTTGCTGCTTTATCGGTAGTAATGACTAACATGGCGACAGCGGGTTTCTTCTCCCAACACCCTTGCTGCTTTATCGGTAGTAATAGCCTATATGGCGACAGCGGGTTTCTTCTCTCGACCACCCTTGCTGCTTTATTGGTAGTAATGACCTACATGGCGACAGCGGGTTTCTTCTCTCAACACCCTTGCTGCTTTATCGGTAGTAATGACTAACATGGCGACAGCGGGTTTCTTCTCTCAACCACCCGTGCTGCTTTATCGGTAGTAATAGCCTACATGGCGACAGCGGGTTTCTTCTCTCGACACCCTTGCTGCTTTATCGGTAGTAATAGCCTACATGGCGACAGCGGGTTTCTTCTCTCGACCACCCTTGCTGCTTTATTGGTAGTAATGACCTACATGGCGACAGTGGGTTTCTTCTCTCAACACCCTTGCTGCTTTATCGGTAGTAATGACCTACATGGCGACAGCGGGTTTCTTCTCTCAACACCCTTGCTGCTTTATTGGTAGTAATGACCTACTTTATCGGTAGTAATAGCCTACATGGCGACAGCGGGTTTCTTCTCTCGACCACCCTTGCTGCTTTATTGGTAGTAATGACCTACATGGCGACAGTGGGTTTCTTCTCTCAACACCCTTGCTGCTTTATCGGTAGTAATGACCTACATGGCGACAGCGGGTTTCTTCTCTCAACACCCTTGCTGCTTTATTGGTAGTAATGACCTACATGGCGACAGTGGGTTTCTTCTCTCAACACCCTTGCTGCTTTATCGGTAGTAATGACCTACATGGCGACAGCGGGTTTCTTCTCTCAACACCCTTGCTGCTTTATCGGTAGTAATGACCTACATGGCGACAGCGGGTTTCTTCTCTCGACCGCTCTTGCTGCTTTATCAGTAGTAATAGCCTACATGGTGACAGTGGGTTTCTTCTCTCAGCCGATTGTGGAAATACCGCTATGTTAGACACCAAAGAGGCAATTATTCCTTGCCTTTCCTTTGGGGAAATAAAGTGAGAGATTCTCCTTTGCAGATGAGTTCCCAACTAGCAAACAAAAGCAGTGACACCAGTGGCGAGATCGTAGGAAATCCTTCCCACCCCCACTCCCAAGTAATCGGTCGTAGGAGTCGTATACGACAAGAATCGAGTTGTAAGAGCGCTCAGACTGGCAACTGGACAGTCTAAGAAGTGGAGAGATCGGCAAGTTGGCCTACTCCGTCATGACAGTTGGTAGTTTGAGAATAGCATTGGACTCAAAAAAAAGAAAGAAAGAAAGAAAACACCTAGTGACCATGACCGTTCAATATAAAATGGATAATTATAATACTATCTCTCCCCCCCAAAAAAAAAACAAAAATAATAATAAAAAATAATAATAGTAAAAATAAAAATAAATATATAATTCAAAAACAAAAGAGAAAAACCCCCAAATCCGACCACCCCCCCCCCCCCCCAAATACAAAATAAACAAAAAAAAAACAAAAAACACAACAAACAAAAACAAACAAACAACCCACACACAAGTACAACAAACAGAAATCCAATCGTTTCGTGATGTATGTGCCTTGTATTTGACGATAATAGCCCGGGAGTTGTTTTATGGTATGAAGCCCCATGCTTTGTGAATTGTTAATCATTCCTATAACAGAAAGTAGATATTTCCAGTAGTGTAAAGATGATTTATTTCAATTTAATATAGACACTATAAAACGAACAGGTGAAATTGTCTTTTAATAGAACTTTCACCCATATCAATTGCTGCACTCGATTCAGCAACTGCTGAACCACAAGGAACGACAGCCGAACTAGAAGCAATGACAGCCGAATCAGAAGCAATGACAGCCGAACCACAAGGAACGACAGGTAAGAATAAAATACTACCAATTAACGACAGGTAAGAATAAAATTAAAAAAAAAAAAATTAAAATAATAATAATAATAATAATAAAAAACTAATAACAATAAAAATAAAAATAAATATATAAATAAAAAAAAAAAGAAAAAACCCGAATCCGAACAGCACCCAAAAAACAAAACAAAACAAACAAACAAAACAAACAAAAAACAGAAGAAACAAAAACAAACAAACAACCCACACACAAGTACAACAAACAGAAATCCAATCGTTTCGTGATGTATGTGCCTTGTATTTGACGATAATAGCCCGGGAGTTGTTTTATGGTATGAAGTCCCATGCTTTGTGAATTGTTAATCATTCCTATAACAGAAAGTAGATATTTCCAGTAGTGTAAAGATGATTTATTTCAATTTAATATAGACACTATAAAACGAACAGGTGAAATTGTCTTTTAATAGAACTGTCACCCATATCAATTGCTGTACTCGATTCAGCAACTGCTGAACCACAAGGAACGACAGCCGAACCAGAAGCAATGACAGCCGAACCAGAAGCAATGACAGCCGAACCACAAGGAACGACAGGTAAGAATAAAATTACCAAATATGTCAACATTACCAAATATTTGATATCCAATAGCCGATGCTTAATAAATGAATGTGCTCTAGTGGTGTTATTAAACAAAAGAAACTTTATTTTGTATGTATGTGAGTACGTGGGGGTATGTCTATGTCTCTCTCTCTCTCTCTCTGTCTGTCTGTGTTTCTCACTGTCTCTGCCTGTGTGTGTCTGTCTATCTGTTTCTCACCGTCTCTGCCTGTGTGTGTCTGTCTATCTGTTTCTCACCGTCTCTGCCATGTGTCTGTCTATCTGTTTCTCCCTGTCTCTGCCTATGTGTGTCTGTCTATCTGTTTCTCACTGTCTCTGCCTGTGTGTGTCTGTCTATCTGTTTCTCACTGTCTCTGCCTGTGTGTGTCTGTCTATCTGTTTCTCACCGTCTCTGCCTGTGTGTGTCTGTCTATCTGTTTCTCACCGTCAGTAATATCAATGACTGTGACCATGCAAAATGAACAACATACATATCAGCAAGATCTAATGATAATTTTATATTAAAACAGACAGCAAAGGAGAGGGCTTAAAGGCGTCTTAGGCAACACCTCTCTGATGATTGAGATTATTTAAAAATCAGAAAATGTCCAGGTAAGCTAGACAAATAAGCTTCCCATATATTAACTATACTTACTGAGCCGAATGTTAACCAATATGGTATATTTCTTCAATTTATCCTAGTTTGCGCTTGCAATGCTGACCTCCTTGAGCAAATAATATAAAAAGTGATTATATTTTATTGATCATGGTAAAATTGTGATGTTACTGATTGAGTTTTATGTGTGAAGCAATCCATTTATAAAGACTGAGATACTGTATCATTATTTCAATGCAAGATGGCCAAGAGAGAGAGAGAGAGAGAGAGAGAGAGAGAGAGAGAGAGAGAGAGAGAGAGAGAGAGAGAGAGAGAGAGAGAGAGAGAGAGAGAGAGAGAGAGATGTGCGAGAAAGTGTGTATGTGCGTGTGTGTGTGTGTGTGTGTGTGTGTGTGTTCTTCGCCAGCTCCTCCGTCCAGTACAGGAAGAGGTTTATGGTGGGTGGGGATGGGGTCGCCCGTGCTGGCATGTGCAAGGGAGCACAAGCAGCCCGTCGAAGGTCGGTAGCGGGGGAGGGTTGGTCATAAATTCCCTTCTTATATCACGTTTATGAGTTATTCTTCTTCTTTTTTTTTGTTGAAATTTATTTTATCAGAAATAGACTTTTATGCACTAAATCATTGAATAATGTTTGCGCCTATACACACCTAATTAGTACTTGTATTTGTATTTAACAACAACAACAGTATCCATACATTTCCTCGATTTTATGATACGTAACTCTGCACTTCGTACCCTCTGGCACAAACCTTGATGTTTGTTTATTTATCTTCTTCTTTTTTCAGAACAGTCATGTACCTGTTCCTGTTTTCCTTGAGAAGCTAAACCTCGTAAATTTACCACAATAAAGAGACATTAAAGCATATGCTGTTTCGTCGAGTAATGTATTTCCATCTGCTTTGGAAACATTGTTTTATTACACTATGTTCAGAGGTCAGATATCTATGTGGTCCAGTAACTTAGCGACATATTTCGATAGTATGAGGATAGACTGGACAAAAGCACCAATTGTTTATGTTTCTATAAGTCCTAAGAATTGATTTTGTGCTGCTAGCCCATTAATCACATATGTTAAAATATGATAAAGCAATTCGAATTGTGGTTTGAGAGCATTTAGAACTCAAGATATGTACGAAACATATCATAGATGGCGGCCATCTTGTAATCAAAATATCATTTGTTAAGCAGCCATATTACATCACAGATGTTAAAATATGGACATAGCAGTTTGATTTGTGGGTTGATATACTAAAAGGCAAAAGATAATTGACGATAAGTTTTTACTGCCGTGTATGAAACGTTATAACATGGAAAGAGAAATGTCTGAAGGTATGGAAACGAGCAATAGTCCACGAAAAAGGCGCACCTGCCATATACAAATGAGCCACATCACTAGAGGGGGTCCAGAGCGAAGTTCACACGGTCAGTAGCGAGTGGGTCCACCTTGAGCATTGATACAGGTCTGGCACCGTCGTCTCATTGAGGCCACTAAATGCTGGAGAAAGTTCCTGGGAATGCCATTCCAGATCTGAGGAAGGATCAGCCGGAGTTCCTGCAGTGTTGTTGGATGATCTTGAAGACGTCGCAAGACATGTTCGAATTGTGACAAATCCCGGAACCTGGCAAACCAGGGTAGCACATCAACATTGTTCTGATTCGAACACTGCTGCACAACTCTAGCAATGTGTGGTCTGGCGTTATCATGTTGTAATGTCATCCCGGGGCCGTTCTGCTGCAAAAACGGTAACACAGTTGTTTGCAAACTTTCATCTCGGTACCTCACAGCAATCAAATTGCCTTCAATCACAAACATCTGGGTCCGGCCTGTGGCTGTAATTCCACCCCATATCGTAACGCTACCACCTCCAAAACGACCCCCTTCAAGAACACATGGCGTGACGTAACGTTCACCTTGACGTCTGTAGACACGTGTCCTGCCGACAGATCTGTGGAGAAGGAAACGTGATTCATCAGTGAAGAGGACACGTCTCCAGTCACGTGCTGTCCACCGCAGGTGTTGTCTGCACCACTGGAGACGTCGACGTCAATGTTCTGGCGTCAGGATTGGCCTTATGGCGGGGCGTCTTGCACGGATGCCGTAGATGCGTAAACGTCGTCGGACAGTCCTCGCTGACACACCTCTGTTGCCAGAGATGGTACGGGCTGTGAGGTTTGCTGGCTGGAACCTGTTTCGCAGATGCGTGGTTCGGATCCATGTGTCTTGGCGAGGGGTTGTTACGGGTGGTCGGCCGTTACCAGGGAAGGTCCCTAACCTGGCTGTTTTGTTGATATCGTTGCCATAAGTGCCATATGGTGTTTCTGTGGACGTTGAATTGACGTGCGACGTCACGCTGCGAGGTCCTAGATTCAAGTATCCCTATGACTCTTCATCTGTCATTTTCACTGAGGCGTGGCACGACGAAATTGCATCAAACAGGTCACTAATGGGGGTTTTCTGACTTCTGGACTTCTGAAGACTGCACAGAGTGGCAATGATTTGCGACTGAATGTCTGGCCTTTTATGGTGAACACTGGACAGGATTTCTCCCGAATATTGCATGTTTCTTGCACAAAGCATGCAATCGCTGCAACAACTGCTTGGTTGCATTTCTTCGAACTGTTTCATGCACATTTTATTCTGATTTACATCCATAAATCTATTCACAAATGTATTACTCCAAACAATTCATGTCACAATAACTTTTGCCTTTTAGTATAGTAAACAGAACTCAAGCTATTGACACAAACATCTCATAAGTGTCGGCCATCCTGCAATCAAGATATGATAATTTGTCCCAAAGCACTGACTGGTTGGCTCATAGCAAACAATCTAATCATAGGACCTGTAGAAGGTTCAGACATGTCCACCCTGGGTCCGGTCTCTGGTATGACCAGTGGCCTGATCCAGTGTAACAAAAGCAGTAAAACAATAAGGGCTTTTATCCGCTCTGTCCCCATCAATCAGCTCAATTAGCGGACTAATGATCACACCACAAATTATGTCCTGCCAGGACATTGATTTACTACACACCCGTTGGATTTCTAAGAACACCATATAAGATTTGTGGTATGACATGGCGATGTCCCACGTATGTGGGATATCTTTTTAAGGAAATCCGATTAGGAACAACACGTTGATGACGAAGCTGCCAAGGAGACACCATCTAATTAAAAGTGACTGCTTACTTAAGATGAATAAGTTAACTGCTAGCGCATGCCTCGTAAACAGTTTTTGTTGGGGAACGATGTTAAAACTTTTGAGGATATGTTTAGAAACAAAAGTTAACACTCTTTTCCTTTAAATACTATTTGTCTTACGACATACCTAAGTAATTTTGTTTCAACTTATTTTCGTGATTATATCCAATTAAGGTTCAAGCACGCTGTTCTAGACACACAGCTCAGATATCTGGACTGTCTGTCCAGGATAGTGGTTAGTGGGAGAAAAGAGGGTGTAGTGGTCTTACCAGACTTATGTCCCATGGCTTAACCAGGACACCACGGATGCCGATATACCCAAGTCGATTTCGCTCGTTATGTTTCGGAACAACTCTGTGTAAGATACATTTGTAACTGATACTCATAGTATTCTCCGTTATCTGGGGCTGCAAGCAGCCAAGTGGAAAAGCGTTCACTTGCTGCGTGGTCGGTCTAGTAGGCTGTCGATCCACGTGGGGGCACATTGGGCTATTTCTCGTACCAGCCAGTGCGCCACGACTGATATATCAAAGGCCGTGGTATGTACTACCCTGTCTGCGGGATGGTGCATATAAAAGATCCCTTGGCTACTCATGAACAAAATTACCGGATTTCTTCTCTGAGACTATATGTCTAAAATACCAAATGTTTGACATCCAATAGCCGATGATTAATAAATCAATGTGCTCTAGTTATTTATACTGCAGTAGAAAATGGGGTCTGTATGTGAGATTACCTTTAAATATTGTCCCTGTGTATTCGTGTCATGTCTTTGTCTTGAAACTTGGTTCGCGAACGACTATAAACCCGTACTCGTCACGCCACTAACCGAGGTAGAGTGGGATTTCAGAACAGGAACATGTTCACGAACACGTCCTCTGTTCTTCGAAACGTTAAAGGACATTTCTGGGTTAGCTGCAATTTTTAAGATGTTTCCTAAAATATTTTGTTTTCGTACGCACGAAATTATTTGAAGACAAACTCCAGTTTGGGCTTCTTACAAATATTAAGACGACCAGAAACACATTGCATATACGGACCCTGATATTCTAAACAAGAAAATATATTTAATATGTAAGTTTAATCGTAGAAATATTTTATTAATCGGAAACATCTTATAATGCAGCAAACTCAGGAGTGTCCCTTTAAGGAACAGCGGAACATCGTTTTGAAAAACGGTTCATCTTCCGCATTGTGGGCTACATCCTTTGATAATCACTATATTATGACCTGTCACCTGATAATCCACTACACTATGACCTGTCACCTGATAATCCACTACACTATGACCTGTCACCTGATATTCCCAACACTATGACCTGTCACCTGATAATCCCAACACTATGGCCTGTCACCTGATAATCCCAACACTATAACCTGTCACCTGATAATCCACTACACTATGACCTGTCACCTGATAATCCACTACACTATGACCTGTCACCTGATAATCCACTACACTATGACCTGTCACCTGATATTCCCAACACTATGACCTGTCACCTGATAATCCCAACACTATGGCCTGTCACCTGATAATCCCAACACTATAACCTGTCACCTGATAATCCACTACACTATGACCTGTCACCTATAATCCACTACACTATCACCAATGTGCTCTAGTGGTGTCGTTCAACAAAACAAACTTTGTTTGTATGTACTACCCTGTCTGTGGGATGGTGCATAAAACGATCCCATGCTGCTAATCAAAAACAGTAGCCCATGAAGTGGCGACAGCGAGTTTCCTCTCTCAATATCTGTGTGGTACTTAACCATATGTCTGACGCCATATAACCGTAAATAAAATGTGTTCAGTGTCGTTAAATAAAACATTTCTTTCTTTCTTTCCGTTGTGCCTGCACAGATAAGAACGTTGTTGGACATCCAGGACAATACATACACACATACATACTGTCGAACCTGTAAGCTATTTGAAATTTAAATATACTAAATTTTCATATTTATACATTGCACAGCTCAAATTTAAATTTGGAACTTTTTATCATCAATTAATCGATTTACCATTATTTGACACTCAACAGTGATTCATTCATTCATTCATTCATTCATTCATTCATATTGTTCTGCTCATCTGAATAGACTCAAGTAGTTTTACATGCACAGAGCAAGATGTCATAGCGCACGCCTGTCTTGGGCGTAGGTTGTGACTACTGCCAGCTCCTTCCGAGACAGGATAACAAACATATAAACGCCACCGACGATATATTTATAGGAACAAGAGGATCAGTTGGTTAACATTAATTAGAGACCTCTCTGTAAAAAATAAATAAATAAGGCGAGTGATTAATTATTCCCCAAACTTAGATCATAGGGAGCCATATTACCATATTGATCATTGATATTTAGTTCAAAATCCTTGTAGCCTGCAAATCACATTTTTGTTGGATAAATACACTATTTATGTGATTACAAACACAATCAGAAAGAGTCAGATTTGAAAAATATGGCTTGCAAACAATGTCAATTTGACATGGTAGAACTGCTGAAAACAGTTCAACAGTCCAAGGGAGATAATCCATCAATGAAAATGCTAGATACCAGAAAACATTAAGAAATGAGGTAGTGCTAGTATTTATGGGCTTCTATTTGGGTTTTATCAACAGATCAGAGGCAGACACATACAGGGTCCTCCACTTGGGCAAACTGGAGCAAACGATGAATAGTACATACAACGACCACCACACTTTGTCTCTTTGAAAGACTCCTTTCCAAACTGCCACTCAGGTGGTCTACACAGCAACAGAACACAACACATCACAGAAGCAAGTGTTGGCTATTGCTACAAAAAATTAATTATGCTCCAAACATCACAGCATTAGTCAACACATACAATGTCATGTCTGAATGATCCAACATGCTCTCGCAATATCCCAGTGACAATGTCCATTGGAGATGAAAAGACTTGGGCTAAGGACTGTTTAACTTATTTTAAAATGACGGTCTTGACGTACATTACATGACGACAGACCCGGATGCTAAAGGTTTTAAAGGTGCTGAAGAGTTATACCAGCAAAATGTTAATCGACACATGAAATGTTTCGGAAAATCATGGCAAGTTTGTTAAAGGTGCAAAATTTGTTGAAAATATGATGCCAGGACGGACAATATCTGATCAAAAGAAATTACAGATCAAATACTCCAGTGAGATTGCTTTTAGGTGCCAGGCAGAGTATGAACAGGCTGATAGAATACACTCTGGAAACATTCCAAAATCCATGCATGCACTGTCATACACATCCGATGCCATCGCAGCCTGTTATCAAGGCAATCACACCAAATGTATAAAACAAGTATAAACTGGCTGGTTAAGAGTATCTTTCTCGATTCGCATTTTAAAATTGCCACTAACAATGACACCGACTTAAGGAAGTGTATAGACTATCGTCTCGGACCCAAAATGTTACAAATGACTAAATTTAATACAAGCACACAACAATCTGAGGCTGTCATTACCAAAACACACAACTTTCAGCAGAAATTTCTTAGGGAGGGCACACAGTGCAGTGCACAGCATCAATAATGGGCCTGTAGAGTCATTAGTTAAGTTGTCAAGGGATATGGGATGTTCATTCTCATCGGGTAGTAAGGTCATTTCAGCTTTGCACAAAGTCGAACACAAGAGAACTCTGCAACTAAATAGAAGAAAAAAACCCAATGACATATAAAATTAAAAGATGTCAGAAAAGAAAGGTTCTGTATGCACTGTATGAAAAACACCAAGAAGATGAAAAATATGAAAAACAATTACTTCTTAAAAAAGCTTAAATATTTATATCAGTACTACAACTCCTACCTTAAAGTATTAACTGCAGAAAATGGTACCTTTCATGGCTCATTTTCGGTATAACCAGATGTTTCTACAGCACCCCTAGTTTCGCACAAAATTTGAATACTGTTTTTTTTACAAGTACCCCAAAATTATATGTTCCAAGCACAAGACTACTTGACACGGTGGTACTACATCAAATAAAATTGCATACATTTTCATTGTGGTGTTAACTTCTCTATCAAAAGTTCGGTGCACCTCAAACTTTGATCAAGCCGGAAATTAATTGGTTTAGTGCTACCTATACAGATAACATACATTTTTCAAAAGGTGGCTAATCATGTATTTTTATGACAACCAGGATCTGGTGTCTTCTGACTTAAACTGACAACCTCAATTAAACTGTTGTTTCTACAGTGCAACCTAATTTAATGTACACCTCACAAAGCACATGTATTTTGTACAGTTTTGTACAAATGCAATATGTCATATTTGAAAAAAACAAAACAAATAATAATAATAATACTCCTGAAGATATTTACTGTCAGATGTGTGTGTGTGTGCTCAGCTATATATGTAGAGACAACATGGATATTCAGAGTACCTCAACTCCTTAAATTTATTCCATTGAAAGACATGTATACTGGGGTACCACGATATTGCGGTACTTAACTATTTGGAAGAAATAAAGAAATGCACTAACATATATGAAGGTAAATATATTTGGGTTGCAATTTTTACTATATTTGCATCATGTCCATGCCATTGTGTTGACAAATAAATGCAGTTCTAACATTAAAACAGTTGATGGAAGTACACCATAGCATTGGCTTCCGTCCAAGGGAGGTTACCACGATATCGCGGTAAATCGCAAACGTTACAAAACGGTGGACCCCACGGGTCAAAAATGGCTCTTTTTGTAAACACATTTGTAGTAATGTCTAGTAAACAAACTTCAACACAACAACGAAGAAAAGTCAACTTAAAACGTTTCGTTTTTCAGTTGTAGTAACATTTTTACATTTTCCAGTGGAAAAGTCGGTAATAATAATTATTATTATTCTGCAAGACAGTGTTGCTATTTTTTTTTGTAAATTGTTCATCATATTAGTAAGATTCAGCAGTTATATAATCAATATTTATCGAGTGAAACCAACAATAAAACATATTAAAAGTTATGTGTTGTGTTGAAATTGCCCATAAATATAGGCATGGCCTTTAAATGTTTCCATACTTTTCTAGAGGTCGCGCGTTCTAAATATAGTAACACTGTGACCGTGTATAGCATCGTTTTGGATGTCAGTAACCAGACGAGAGTCCGATAGCTGTCAGAGCAGAATTCTATGCGAGTATGGTAAGTACTGGGGCTATTTATAAGCATGGGGGTGTCAGTAAAATCACACTCTCTGTTATTTTATGACCAAACCTGGGGCGGATCCAGCTTTTCTGATGAGGGGGGTCCAAGACAAAAAGGGCACCATAACATTATGAAAAGGCACTATTGAAAAATTACACACGGTTCACATGGATTTTCTTTGGTATAATTAGAGGTTTTTTTTAAATAATAATAATTAAAAAAAACTAAATAAATTTGTAAAAAAACTAAAAATCCTAAATAAAAGGGGCACTTCACAAAATTGAGAAAGGGTCTTCAAATTTGTTAACGGACAAAACAATGTGTTGTCTGTCATCACATTTCTAATAATAAACGTGCCACCTGAGGGCGTTGCGCGTGCTAAACCGCAAACACGTAAATGACGCGATATCGTGGAACCCGCGATATCGTGAGCAAGGAGTATATTCGACTGACCCTTAGATTATGAAGACCTCAATAGGCACATCAAA
The DNA here is from genome assembly GCF_016097555.1 of Gigantopelta aegis. Classification (NCBI taxonomy): domain Eukaryota; kingdom Metazoa; phylum Mollusca; class Gastropoda; order Neomphalida; family Peltospiridae; genus Gigantopelta; species Gigantopelta aegis. The sequence goes on along the minus strand of NC_054713.1, from coordinate 8,057,846 downwards.
GAAATATCAGCAGTGTTCGAGATTAAACATTTTGGGCAGTATACTTGTTGGATACTAACATTTCAAAATCTGGTAACCCACCTGAGAATTTAGTATCCCACTTAAATGAAATTCATAAATAACATCATAACAAACTTGGATGACAATGTTCCTCGTTCCCAGTCTATTGCTACGTCGCAATCAAAATCACGGAATTTGTGATATTAGCAATCAAACGGAATTAGCAAAAAGATTTGCTGCATTTATTTTTGAGTAATTTGGACATAAATTAATATTTAGCAGTAATCAATAAGTGTTTCTTACATTACTGATGATAAACCTACCTGTGTCAATTTTCTGCAGATGTGGAATCGATACCTCAAATACAATTTGAAGTGAGAAAACTTCAAACAAAAAACAATAGCGACTTAGCGGTTCCCAGTCTATTGCTACGCCGCTATTGCTCAGTGTAAAATTAGACTGGGTACAATTTGGGGGGGGGGGGGGGGGGGTATTGTTATGGCATAGCATTAGACTTGGTACGAGCTCGAAAATACTTTTACTTAACTTACCAGAAAATGACGACTTACATTTTTTTTTAGTAAAAACTAAAGACGCGGGATTAAAAAAAACCCCAACAACATTATATGGCATCCCGGTGGGATACTGGGTTCTTGAAGTCTGGTATCCAAAATTAAATTCTGGTATCCCTGGGATATCGAGATACCGTCAATCTCGAACACTGATCAGTATTAAAAAAATACAATGTCTGAGGAAGGAAAAATCAACATGACTGCATCTGTATGAAGTAATGACTTTTGGAGAGAAATCCTGTATGCTGAGTGTGGGTATTTTCAATTTATCATGTTCGGGAATTTTAAATCCATCAGCTATGCGGATTTTCAAACTGGACTATCAAAACCATTGGCAGCCACCAATAATCCTGACTATATTTTATGTATATCCTATTATAGTTGGGAGTTTTTAAATATTTGTGATATCTGGAATTATTATGCAACTTTCACATATTTTTTTTTTCATTCATTACTAAAAAAAACCCTGTTTTTAAATGACATAATTACCCGAACATCTATTTTATTGCATTATTTTCTAATCCGAAACTATTAATAATTATAATATTCTATCATGACATCTAATATGGCATACTCCTCACGGTATAGGGGCGGGACGTAGCCCAGTGGTAAAGCGGTCGGTTTGGGATCGATTCCGTCACTGGACCGTTTCTCGTTGCAGCCAGTGTACCACGACTGGTACATCAAAGGCCGTGGTATGTGCTATTCTGTCTATGGGATGGTGCATATAAAAAATCCCTTGCTGCTAATCGAAAAAAGTAGCCTATGAAGTGGCAACAGCGGGTTTCCTCCCTCAATATCGCTGTGGTCCTTAACTATATTTCCGATGCCATATAACCGTAAATAGAATGTGTTGAGTGCATCGTTAAATAAACAATTTTTTTCCTTCCTTTTTTCTCACCTTGTAATGAAATAAATTGGTTATCAGTAATGTATTTGATATAGCCTAATGCATTTGTATCAATCAAAACTTTGTCAATGTTTTTGGACTGGTAACGATATCTAATGCGCATTATTGCTTAATATCAACAAGTATATTGGTATATTTAATTAATAAAACGGTGAACATGTGACGACTATTACACATAAAGGGCGCAGCCATTTGGTCCATCCCACTGAATCACAACCACTCATAAAATCACAAGCAAACAAATAAAGTAACTGTACTCATTTTTCTTACCTGTATTTCTACTCTATCAAAAAATAAAATAAAAAAATAAAATAAAAAATAATAATAATAATAATAATAATAATAAAAAAATAAAGAAATTCTTTTCTTTTTTTCATTTTCCTGCATTTCATCTTTCTTCCTCATCTTCGTTTGTTTTGTTTTTCTCTTTTTTTTCTTTTCTTTTCTCCTCAGATCAATACTTACTCAGGCACGAGTAACAAAATAATATGTGCATATCTTTGAAAATATGTTTATGTATGTATATGTATGAGTGTATTGATATGTATATTGATATGTACGTGAGTATGTCACAAAAACTGTGTAAGTCAATGATTCAAGGCTCCCCATCATTGACATTGTCACATTGATCTGGGGCAATAAAAAAATAAATAAAGTACATAATAATGTATATTATATTAAGCACAATCTGGATTGTAACTACGTTTGTTTTGTGATTTACTGTGCAACATGCAACATAGAGGACAAACTACTAAACAAGTTAGCACCCGTCTTAACACTTACAGACATGCCATTTTATATATTAAGCAGAGCCGGTTTATCCTAGTAGCACATGTAGCACGTGCTACGGGCCCCGCGATTCAGGGGGCCCCGCGGTGATGTGTACATTTATTTTCCATAGGTTATTTTTCCCCTCTCTCCGAGGGGGTTGTAAAATATATATCCTGGGAAGGGGGAGCCGGTTTTTATTTGTGCTACAGGCCCATCGGATCCTTAAACCGGCTCTACAGAATGAGTAGATACAGACTTTGTAACAGCAAACAAATCCAGATCGTAGTTAATTAGTCTACAGCCTTCTGTTGCATTATTAGATCAAACAGATGTGCAGTGATTGACAAGAAAAACAAACTACCTACAAAACCTCGAGACAAGACTCCATCTTTTTATACCTTTAGCACATTAGCATAATTTTGTGGCGAAAAGATCCGAGAAGTCCCGACTTTGTTTCTAATGTTTGATGACGTCTTCCGAATGGTGACGTAAAATCATTGTACTGTCACATCACCAAGGTAACATATTGCAATTGTTGAACATGACCGCAGCCATGTACAGGTACCGTAGGTCGTAATTTATTAAATGTAATAATATATCGCAACTATTATTATTAAAGAGTATTATTAAATCTATTGTCGCATGTATTAGTGATGTATAACTACACATTAATCAATGCCACATATATAATAGATGTATAATTAACTCATTCGTTCATTCATTCATTCATTCATTATATACTCTTCAAAAGAAGAAACGCAAAACCACATTGTCGTAACATTTGGAGAATTGATTTAATTATTGAATGGTGAGTCCGATAATTACCAAATGTTGCAGGATTGTTCACAATTCACTCTAGTCCATTGTGAGTAAGTGATAGGACACACCACCAAGGTCAAGGTCATCTGGAGTCAATACCGGGTGTGGCCTCCGCGTGTGTTGACAACTGCCTGGCACCGCCTGCCCATTGAAGCAACCAGAGTACGGATGACGTCCCGGGGGATGGTGGCCCACTCGGCCTGCAAGGCTGCTGCCAGCTCGGGCAGGGTCTGGGGCTGTGGTTGTCGCTGTCGGAGGCGTCGGTCCAACTCGTCCCATAGATGCTCATTTGGGTTCAAATCCGGTGATATCGATGGCCAAGGAAGGACATTAATGTTGTTGTTCTGTAGGAAAGCCGTTGTGAGACGTGCTGTGTGAGGCCTGGCGTTGTCATGTTGGAACACTGCGTTGGCGTTGGTCATAACTGGAACGATGTGTGGCCGGAGGATCTGGTCAATGTAGCCCTGTGCATTCAGGTTGCCCTGCACGTGGACCAGGTCAGTTCTGCCAGTGTGTGAGATGGCTGCCCATACCATGACACTACCCCCGCCGAATCTGTCCACTTCCTGCACGCAGTTTGCCGCATAACGTTCACCACGACGCCTATACACGCGACATCTTCCATCATGACGTCGGAGCAGAAATCGGGACTCGTCACTGAACCACACCTGTCTCCATCGCAGTTGAGGCCATTGTCGATGAATCTGGCACCACTGCAGTCGGAGTCGACGGTGTTGTGGTGTTAAGATGACACCTCGAACTGGACGTCTGGCACGAATTCCTACCTCACGTAGGCGGTTCCGTACGGTCTGGTCGGATATCCTGCGCAAACCTGGTATTGCTGCGGCTGTGGAGGTGGCAGTAGTCAATCGTTCCCGAAGGTGGCCTAACCGGATGTAGCGGTCCTGCCCGGGGGTAGTGACCCGTGGTCGACCGGATCTAGGGAGGTCACGTGTTGATCCATGTTGCTGGTAACGGTCCCACAGTCTGGAGATGGTGCTTGGGGACACATGGAATGCCCTGGCAACGGCCGTTCTGGATTCGCCTGCGTCTAGTCGGCCGATGGCATTGTTTCTCTGCGGTTCACTGAGACGTGGCATGTCCTGGATTGTCAACTGTCGGCCAGATACAGAGGCCAGGCAAGCGAACACCCTGCACTTTTATACTGTCGGTTTTCATGTTGCACGTGCAGACAACGCACGTGCAGTGGTGACATGGTTTGCACGTGGCTGCGTTTTTGCGAATATTCACATTTTGGAACTTTATTGTACAGTAGCTGCGTTTTATCGAATGTAACCGTGGGAATGTGTTTGGGACATGCAATGACCTTATATTCACAAAGCATGAACCGGTAGGAAACATAAAATCGGAGTTATAACCCATTTGTACCCTTTTGCGTTTCTTTTTTTGAAGAGTATACTTATTTGTGTACTGTCCTGGGCACACAACTTCGCTATCTGGGCTGGCTGTCATGGACAGTGGGTTAGTAATTAGTTGTTATTGGTTAGTTTGTTAGTGGTTGGGCGAGATTTAGCTCAGTCGGTTGACTGCTCGCTTGAGGTGCTTACATCGCAGGATCGAAAAACCTCGGTGGACCCATTCATCTGATAGTTTTTTTTCCCCCGTGGTATGTGCTTTCCTGTCTGTGGGAAAGTGCATATAAAAGATCCTTTGCTGCATTAGGAAAAATGTAGCGGATTTTCTCTGACGACTACGAGTCAGAATAACAATATGTTTGACATCCAATAGCCGATAATTAATTAATCAATATGCTCTAGCGATGTCGTTAAACAAAACAAACTTCTCGTTAGTGGTTAGTGAGAAAGAAGTCAGTGTACTGGTCTTACATCTACCCATTGAGTCGTTAAACTCGCTCTGGGTGGGAGCCGGTACCGAGCTACGAACCCAGTATCTACCAGCCGTATGTTCGATGGCTTAACCACGACACCGCCGAGACCGGTAGTCCTAATGAACTGAAGAATGTTAAAACTGTAATGTGTTTCCACTCGGCGCAAACAGTGGTTTCCTCAAGAGTTCAATGCGTATGCATTAAAACGACAACATTTCTTTGTCACAATGGACATGTATTTCAAATTCAAACTGTGACGTCACTATAATTAGATTTCGCATTAAAGTTACATTCTCTGGTTACCATATTATAACATCATGTACAAATGTGAAATAGAAGCTCAAATCCACTTTTAAAAAAGTCGTGTGTGTTCGCTATGAAAGGATATCGTCAACCGTATACGCTTGATTCGTCGCCTGTGCCGCCATAGCTCGGCAAAGCACAAACGACAGCCTGTTGTCAGTTTCAGTTAACACGTGCGTTTGCCGTTTTCAAATTGTAGGGTTCGTCTCAAAAAATTAAAAGAGAAATCTTGCGCTATACGAAGAACGTTCGTTTGAGGATACGGTACTCAGGGCCGTAGCTAGCAGGGGGGAAGGCCCCCCCCCCCCCCCCCCCGAAAAAAATCGGAAAGCATTATAGAAAGTTAAATAAAAGGAGTTTTAGACAATTAACTACTCAGTTGCCCCCCCCCCCACCCCACCCCCCAAACAAAAAATCCTAGCTACGGCCCTGGTACTAGAGTCTTTAGTTAAAACCGGTTTGATCTTGACAACGTATTATCGACAGTCGTACCTTCCTATTTCAGAATTGATATTTTATAGTGTCAGTAGAACTTTCAAAGTTTAGTTTGTATACTAGTAACACATTAATCATGTCAAAATTTCAAGACAAATCCACCACCCACGACCCCTGGAAAGGCGTTGTACCATACCATATGTTTTGGAGATATGAGACGACCCCTCAATCAAGACAGTTAAATTTGTTCAAAAATTGCGAAATCTCACGTGATCTCTTGTTGGGGAATTCTGTACTTGTAATAAGCCATTGAAAACCGAGATCGGTACGAGCCCGTCAAAAGTGTTCTATATGCTTAAATAACAAAAATATTCCGGATACTGCCGCTTTAATATGGTATAACCAATAGTAATTGAAATTATTTGGATGTAATTTTTGTGGGCATGTAACTGAAGGTATAATCTTTTCCTTTCACAAGAAAAAATAATAACTTTTTTTTCTATGCATAGAAAGTGTGTGTGTTCGTTCTTGCTTGTTTGCTTGCTTGTTGTTTGTTGTTTGTTGTTGTTACGGATATTACTTGCTTTGTAGTTCCCAGCATGGGGCGGGACGTATCCAAATGCCAAAGCGCTCGCTTGATGCGCGGCTGGTCTAGGATCGATCCCCGTCGGTGGGCCCTTTTGGTGTATTTCTCGTACATACAAAATATCCTTTACTACTAATGAAAACACTATGTAGTGGGTTTGCCTACTAAGATTATATTATATCAGAATAACCAAAAGTTTGACATCCAATAGCCGAAGATTAATAAATTAATATGCTCTCGTGATTAGTCGTTAAACAAAACATTTTTTTTTTCCTCAGCGTTTTACTGTTAGTTACAGTGTTAGTTCTACAACCTATAGCCGGGCTTAGTGAAGATAAGCCCGTGGATTCCGTGTTGGAGCACGAGCACGCAGATCTCGACTATGGTTCCACAGGCGAGTTTTCATAACTTCACTACTTATTGATGTTCCAATGATCGATTATAATAGAACATTGATTGGTTTGGCTTTACCGATGCGATAATCGATTTAAAAAAAAGCCTTAATCGATTGTATTGGAAAATGTTAACTGTAATTGTACCTCCAGTTTAGATGATGGAACTGACGTAAATATCTTCTGTTTGGTGTTTGTTTTCATGTGTCACACTATCTCTGCTTCCTACCCCAAATATTGTATAAGAATTAAACTTCAATTTATTATGTTTATGGGGTGATATACACCAAACAGCTACTCGTCAGAAACATCTATCATATTAATGCATTAATTACAGACACAGGGCTATTCACAAACACCGTGAGAATTTGCCAGCCCAAGCAGGCACGGCGGAGCAATGGGGCTGGAGGTTGGAGGGGGTGAGGACTCTAGCCCCCTCAATAATTCTGAATAAAAAATATTACTGGTGATAAATCTCCAGGCAGAGATCAATTAACCTGTACAATGCAGTAAATTGCATTTCAGGACATCTAATTTTTAAAAACTTTTTCGGGAGAGCATACCCCGAACCTTTTGCTTTGTTCCCTCGTACTGAGAACCCCCCCCCCCCCCCCACACACACACACACCAATGTGTACTTGCTTCCGTCGTACCTGCCAAGTGATACCAATTACGGCTCTGCCGCATGGGCTATTACCGTTTTTCAAAATCTGTTGAATGTAATAAATGTTAATCTCTTGTTATGTTCTCACAGATATGACGCCTGATTCCAAGAAGAAAAAGTATCCCGTAAAACCACCCGCTATGTCTCAAAAAGTCAACAAAGATGGTATGTGTCATTTCCATTTGCGCCGATGTTTGTCTGTGGTTGTCAATAACAGTGATATTTCCAGGCCGGAATTTAGGATTAATTAAGGTTAGGGTTGAGGTTAGCTTTTTTATAATATGTTGTGATACATGTTCAAATTTGTTAACTTATGTATATCGTTATATTTACAAAACGCCCAAAAATATATGGTTTTGTCTGAACAAACAAAGAAAAGAATTTGGTTTTTAAATTATGCCGTTATGTGGATGACAGTTCTTTGTTTTAGTCGTGATAGTGTAGTCATTAAACAATATAATTTGCACAGTCACGACAGTTACATTATCGGCATTAGTGTCATTCCCATCGGTGGGTCCATTGGACTATTTCTCATTCCAGCCAGTGCACAGCTGGTAAACCAGACTGTGGTATGTGCTATCCTGTCTTTGGAGTGATGCATATAAAAGCTCCCTTTCTACTAATGGGAAAAAATTAGCGGGTTTTCTCTACGAGACTATGTCAACGCTACGTAATGTTTGACATCCAATAGCCGATGATTAATAAATTAATGTATTCTAGTGGTGTCTTTAAACAAAACAAGGAAGGAAGGAAATGTTTTATTTAAACAAAACAAAGTTTAACTTTTAACTTTTGTACGTATATGTTTGTGATATTAGTTTGATGGGTCACTGCATGTTAAGATGTTGTGTGTTACAGAGGCTGTTATCGACAGGCAGTTGACAAGAAATGAAGGGATGCTCATTGACCTGCGTGGCCGCCCAGAGCAAGCCAGTAACCACCAGATTGATCCAGGTGAGAGTGCACCTACCAGCATACCAAACAACACCTGACTCACTCACGTCCAAGTGAACCTCACTTAGTGCTAGGCGCAGACTGTCAACTGTCACGACGAAGTGGCCAACTCGATGTATGCGTTGTAATTTCCCCAACTCCCGACTTACGACTGATGCGCTCAGATTAAGCTATGGTCACACCGGCCTTAAGACGTCGTACGACCACCTGAGATGGCTCAATTTCGGGTGACCGCGGACCATAAAGAGGGTGTGTGTGTGTGGGGGGGGGGGGGGGGGGGTGAATCGTGCGGCGTTGCACGGCGTCGCAGCCATCGGGGGTTCTCGCACGACCTTTTGGCGGTTTTTGGTTCTGTTTAAAAACCTGGCTGCGATTCCCGGGATTGTAGGGTATTGTACGACATTTTCACATGTTCTCACCTCGCAATATTAATTAAAGACGTCGTATGACTGAAATGTGAATGGCAAACGATGTCATATGAAGGTCGACGTCGTCGTATGACATCACGTGGGATCGTAACACATCGTACGACGTCGCACGACCATCACACGACTTTAATCGTGTTCCTACGTGTGTGTGTGTGAAGGTGCTCATTTCAAATTTCAAGTACTTTCATTTTTTACAGGTACCCCATATATGTTTCAAGCACAAGGCTACCTGACACAGTGGTACTAGTTGAAATACAATTGCATTCTTTCTTGACCAGTAAACGTATAAACTTTAAAGTCTGTTTTGTTTAATGACACCACTAGAGCACATCGATTTGGTAATTCTAACATATAGTCTTAGAGAGGACACATGCTACATTTTTCCATTAGTAGCAAAGGATATTGTATATGCATCATCCCACAGACAGGATAGCACATCTCAAAGCCTATGGTGACAATAGGTGAAGGAGAACACTACATTAACGATACTGGCTTGGTTGTTTGTTACAGAAGCTGGTGTTAACATGCAGATGACCAAAATCGAAGAACTCCTTATGGAAATGGCGGCTCCACGACCCAGGGTGAACCGGATAGGTGCACAACCCAGGGTGAACCAGATAGGTGAGTGTGCTGACAATCTGACACCATCCAAATAAGTGACATATTAGCGACATACCTGTACATTAGCGTAGGAAGGAGGGGTGGGTGTGGGAGGGGGGGGGGGGGCAATGGGCATGTAACACCCCCCCCCCCCCCCATTGTTCTAGGCCCAGTAGCAAGGGCGATGGTTTATATATATTTATATATGTGTGCCCCCCCCCCCCCCCAGCACCTTTCTACGCCACTGCGTGTAAGACTTTAGCGAGGTCGTCATATCAGAAACTAAAAAAAGGTAGAAAATTACAGTAATGTGCATGGTAGTTAACTTTTGCCAAGATTTGTATACCGTACACTTGTTATGTTGTTCTTGGTTGTGTTCATGTGTTTATATGTAAAACGTTCACTCGCCCGCAAGTCTCAATGGGTAGGTGTAAACCACTTGCACCGACCAGTGATCCATAACTGGTTCAAGTTGAGTGCGTCGTTAAATAAAACATTTCTTTCTTTCTTTCTTTATGTTCTCTCTCTCTCTCTCTCTCTCTCTCTCTCTCTCTCTCTCTCTCTCTCTCTCTCTCTCTCTCTCTCTCACACACACACACACACACACACACACACACACACGCACACAAATACTGTTGTACTAACTCTGTTATTCTTGATTCTTCATTTTAATGTTACACTTTTAATATTATTTTAGCTACTACAACTACTATTACAAAGAGACCGGAAACCATTGAGGTAGGTTGATCTACATAACTTATAGCTGTTCGGTGTTTAGGTATTGATGAGTAATCATATGATAGATAGGTTGATCTACATAATTTACAGCTGTTCGGTGAACAGGTATTGACGAATAATAATAGGTAGGTTGATCTACATAACTTACAGCTGTTCGGTGAACAGGTATTGACGAGTATTGATAGGTAGGTTCATCTAAATAACTTACAGCTATTCGGTGAACAGGTATTGGCGAGTAATGATAGGTAGGTTGATCTACATAACTTACATCTGTTCGGTGAACAAGTATTGATGAGTAATGATAGGTAGGTTGATCTACATAACTTACAGCTGTTCAGTGAACGTATTGATGAGTAATCATATGATAGGTAGGTTGATCTACATAACTTACAGCTGTTCGGTGAACCGGTATTGATGAGTAATGATAGGTAGGTTGAGGTAGGTTGATCTACATAACTTACATCTGTTCGGTGAACAAGTATTGATGAGTAATGATAGGTAGGTTGATCTACATAACTTACAGCTGTTCAGTGAACGTATTGATGAGTAATCATATGATAGGTAGGTTGATCTACATAACTTACAGCTGGTCGGTGAAAAGGTTAACACTCTAAAACTTGGTTTTGTTTAACGACACCACTAAAGCACATTGATTTATTAATCATTGGCTATTGGATGTCAAACATTTGGTAATTTTGACATTTATCCTAAGATGAAACTCGCTACATTTTTCCATTAGTAGCAAGGGATCTTTTATATGCACCATTCCACAGCCGGAATAGCATATGCCACGGCCTTTGATATACCAGTCGTGGTGCACTGGTTGCAACGAGAAATAACCCAAGGGGCCACCAACGAGGATTGATCCCATCGCTTTACCACTGGGCTACGTCCCGCCCGACCCCTCTAAACGAGCGATGTTTCTGAACGTGCCCCTAGATCCTATAGTACAGACGAAACACAAGAAACCTACATTTGGAATACGCATACACGTACTAACAGGAACCCATTTCAGAACTAATAGTCCACTGCCAGTTTTTGTCTGCTTGTACCGGTCTCGGTGGCATCGTGGTTAGGTCATCGGTCTACAGGCTGATAGGTACTGGGTTCGGATCCCAGTCGAGGCATGGAATTTCTAATCCTGATACCGACTCCAAACCCCGAGTGATTGCTCCGCAAGGCTCAATAAGTAGGTGTAAACCACTTGCACCGACCAGTGATCCATAACTGGTTCAACAAAGGCCATGGTTTGTGCTATCCTGCCTGTGGGAAGCGCAAATAAAAGATCCTTTGCTGCCTGTCGTAAAAGAGTAGCATATGTGGCGACAACGGGTTTCCTCTAAAAAAAACAATGTCAGAATGACCATATGTTTGACGTCCAATAGCCGATGATAAGATAAAAAAATCAATGTGTTCTAGTGCCGTCGTTAAATAAAACAAACTTTACTTTTTTTTGTCTGGTTGCAATATTTTATTACGCCTCCTTTTCGTGATCACTAGAACATGACTGATTTTCGGCTAGGTTCGATCCTGACAAACATACGCAAACTACACTAATAGTCATTATTGTCTTCTTTTCAGGATATATTCAAACTACCCGTGAAAACACAGGCCATCCTATTGATTTGTCTCTCAGCTTCTACCAGCCTGATCCTGCTAGGATTAGTAATTTGGCGGCTTGTTATATTGCACAGGACAGTCACTTTTCATTACCTTGTTTTGGCTTCGTAAACAATAAATTATTTCTTACCGCAAGTTGGAATCCATATTTCGTAAAGGTACAATTTTTTAATATTATGATTTTCTTCACACATTCAGGTGCATTAAGGTCGACGACAGTCACTTTTCGCACCCTTGTTTTGGGTCCATACACAATAAATATAGCATATCTTACTGTAATTTCACATGAAATCCATATTTCGGAAAAGGTACAATTATTCAATCACAAGATTTTCTTCCAACACATTCAGCTGCATTAGTAATGTTCAAAAAAAAAAAAAAAAAAAAAAAAAAAAAAAAAAAAAAATAGCAATTTTGCATTAGAAGTTTTCCAGCATTCTTAAAACGGAAATGTCATGTATCCAGTATATGGTTATTGTAAGGCGATTCAAAGTGACGTCATTGGAATACTGACGTCTTTCAAATTCAAAATCAGCCATATTAATTATTACAATGCTTCGCCACATTAAAATAAAAACTGGTCTACTAACCTTGACCCCTGTAACACATTCAGCTGCATTAGTAATGTTAAAAAAACCCACCAAAAAAATCAATAGCAATTTTGCATTAGAAGTTTTCCAGCATTCTTAAAACGGAAATGTCATGTATCCAGTGTATGGTTACTGTAAGGAGATTCAAAGTGACGTCATTGGAATACTGACATTTTTCAAATTCAAAATCAGCAATATTATTTTCTTACACTGCTTCGCCACATTAAAATAAAAAGCAGACGTTGTTTACAGGTTGGTATTTAAAAAAAACAAAAACAACCCATAATTCTGTAGAAAATATTAATTTTAAGTTTCAAAAGATGAAAAAAAATAAAAAAGTACAGGTGATGCGCCAGTTCCGGATAATTTCAAACAAAATTGTGAATATTCCATAAAAAGTCAAAATGGCAGCCGGCACAAAATTACAAGTCGATATAGGTGACATGGTTATCATCTAGTATGTGGAATCTGTGTCATTGTAAAAAAAAATTCAAGATTTCTGTGTGGACAAAATGTGGGTAACATCTAACTAAAATAAAGGTAGGAGAGCAATTTTTCGTATTTGTTAACATTTTGGTTCAGACTAGTATGAAAATCAGTGATAATCTCCCATGAGCGTCAAATTATCCTGGAAAAAAAGCAAAAAAAAAAAAAAAAAGCCGCTAAGTCGTACTGCCCCAAGTTCAGCCAGCTAACGTTCGCAAACTGGTTGGTTTTCAATGTGGTCAGCGGACGTTTTTTCGCTCGGTCTGGCTGAACGCAGTTCGCTATGTGAGGCATTTTATTAGTACCAACAAAATTAATTAGCAAAAATTGATAACATGCACAATATTTATGGTATTATAATTAAAACATAAAGTTTGTAGTTTGACTTGAAGTATTTTTAATATTAAGAGAAAAAAGGACACTTCGTTGTTTATGTTCAGGTTAATGGTGATGTAATATCTCACATAATCTAGCTATACATGCAGTTCCAAACAAAGTATCAACAACATATGTCGATCAAAATTATATGACGGTACGATATAATAAATGACAGAGTTCCAAACATTACACAATACAAGAAAATATGTAAATAGTTACTACTAAATGTAAAAATAAACACTCTGTTTTGTCCAATATTAAACTTACTTCCGAAACGTTTAGGTCACAGCACACAGCAGGCACGGCGGAAAGAAGTAGACATGGGGCAGGTGACTGTGATGAGTGAGCAAAGCAACGTTTCGAGGGGGGTTCGGGGTAGGCCTATGCCCCCTATAAAATTTTGAAAACAAGATTCCTTAAAATGCTGTTTCCTCCATTCTTACAAGTAAAATTCATCTGTGGCATTCCCTGTGAAATCAATAACTTTTAGGACGCACCATCTCAGATTTTAATGAAAACCTCTGCACCAAAATTTTAGGCTTCTAACTCAATTAATTGTCGAGATACAGGTACTAGTATTTTATTAGATTTGATTAGATTAGATATGTTTTAAACGTGCTCACATAACTCTATGGTTTCGAGCACGCCTATCCTCAGTCCGGCCTCTGACTCGGGGCAGGAAAAACCTAACTATAATAAAATTTTGAAATTTTAAACTGGAGGTCAAAAAGAGTAAATATATTATGTCGACATTAATAATTTTGAATGCGTTCCCAAAAGAAATACAGAAATCCCTACTCTACACCTATATAATTATTTAAAATTAACGCAAATTTAGATGGGGAAGTCTAAAAATAAAAATACAAAAATTATAATTTATTTTAAAAAATTTGTTTTATTTAGTCCCCAGAGGCAAGGGAAAGGGTAGGGGGGTAAGCCCGGCCCACAGAAAAGTTCTATTAAATTTAATATTTATTCTAGTATTTGAACTTTGACCTCATTCAGGGTACCACCCATTTTCAAAAGGCTCTAACTTATTTATTAATAGCGATAGAGAAAAAATTCAAATGGTTCATTAATGGTCTTCAGTAGACTAATCTCGTTTGTACACGAAACATTCGAAAAATCAAACCTCAGAAAGTTATAGTGCAACATGACCTTTGACCTTGACCCCAAAATATATCATCACCAATGTTTTTTTCAAAACTTTACTGGATAAGGATATTGTAGAAGATTGTTTGAAAATTTCAAGCTGGGTAACCCATAACATTCCAGAGTTACAGGTCATTGTATGTGACGGGGGTGCAAGGTTTAACACTTTAGTTAGCCTGGTGGACTAATTATTACTAATATCCCAGTGACAATGTCCATTAGAGATGAAAAGACTTGGGCTAAGGACTGTTTAACTTATTTAAAAAATGACGGTCTTGACGTACATTACATGACGACAGACCCGGATGCTAAAGTTTTTAAAGGTGCTGAAGAGTTATACCAGCAAAATGTTACAGACATCGAACCACAAATGTTAATCGACACACGACATGTTTCGGAAAATCATCGCAAGTTTGTTAAAGGTGCAAAATTTGTTGAAAATATGATGCCAGGACGAACACTATCTGACAAAAAGAAATTACAGATCAAATACTCCAGTGACATTGCTTTCAGGTGCCAGGCAGAGTATGAACAGGCTGATAGAATACATGCTGGAAACATTCCAAAATCCATGCATGCACTGTCATACACATCCGATGCCATCGCAGCCTGTTAACAAGGTAATCACACCAAATGTATAAAACATTCATTTGTCTGCAAATCTGCAAGTAAAAACTGGCTGGTTAAGAGTACCTTTCTCGATTCGCATTTTAAAATTGCCACTAACAATGACACCGACTTAAGGAAGTGCATAGACAAATGACTAAATTTAATACAAACACAACAATCTGAGGCTGTCAATAAAAGCATTAGAAAATCATTACCAAGACACACAACTTTCAGCAGAAACTTCTCAGGGAGGGCACACAGTGCAGTGCACAGCATCAATAATGCGCCTGTATAGTCATTAGGCCACATAAAAAAATAAAGTTGGTTAGCGTCCCCGCCCGCCCCTACGAAACACACCCGACCCGAAACTTTTTTTCTTTTGAAAAAAAAACATAAAAACCCCGATCTTTTCACATTAAAATTTGGCGCCGTTCTGCAAGACGTATTACGTAAACGTCGTCGGTATTTTTGTGTTTGACGTCATCATTTCAAGAGTAGTATATCGGGGAACTTACATGTTGATTGTGATATAAAAATCGGCTTGAAATGCCTATTGTGATCGTAGTAATAGTCCGTGAGGGCTTTATCAAGACTGTAAAGGACTGGTTTGCGTGCCAGTACCAAAGCGTGGCAGAAATCATGTTCAACATGCTCAATAGTTTCAAGGTGCCAAGGGCATTGTGTTGGTCTGTTTCCCCATGTCATGCTGGATTCTCTTTCACTGACGAGCTAGGACATAATACAGTGCATCCAACTTAGTAAATCATGTCTAACCTGGTCCCAGGTAGACTAGAAGTGGGTCACTTAGCAGGATATCTACTACAGGTGAGGCACCTGGGACCAGGTATTAAATTAATAAATTGAATGCACTGTAAACATCACTCAAACCCTGTTACATAGTGATTTGGGCAATGTTTGTAAATCTGTGAGAAGAGTGAAGAAATAGAATCATTTTGAAAGCAGTCTTTATTTCATCAATAAAACTCAATGGAAAGTATTAAAAAAAAACAAAAACAAAAAAAAACCTCCCTCCCTGCCCAAACTTTAAAAAAAAAAGGACGCTAACCAACTTTTTTTAAAGTACATTTTAAAACTTTGTATAGAAGTCAAAGTATTTAAAAAAACTTTACAATTAATTCTGGGTGGAATTTAAAAGATTCCAAAACATTTCTGTTGCCAAATATATCATTTCTCATCGGCTTGAGATGATCACACTCCACCAAAATGTGACGCACAGTCAGTGTACACTGACAATGTTCACACAGGGGGGGTGTGTGTGTGTGTGTGTGTGTGTGTGTGTGTGTGTGTGTGTGTTTGTCCTTCTTTAAAATAAATGAATGCGTGAAATATGTATGGCCGATGCGGGCACGGCACAAGACTATTTCATCCTTCCTGCATCGCCTGTAGGATGACTGCCACTCTCTCAGGACTGCTTTGACAGAATGAAGCTTGTTCGCAACCGCACCGTCCCAATCGTCTTGCCAAGTCGAAAAGATATATTGCTTTATATGAAATTTAAAATCACTGTAGGGGACACCAATACGGACACGGGTCAAGATCAAAGCAGACTTGGCAGCAACATCTGCCTTTTCGTTACCCCTAATGCCGACTTGGCTGGGTACCCAACAAAATATAACATCTTTATTGGCAATTGATAAAAAGACACACGTTCATATCACCGTTCCAACTAAGGGGTGCTCCAATTTCATGTACTGTAGAGCTTGGAGACACGAAAGTGAGTCTGTAAAAATAATATATTTGGATGCACATGAATCCTTAATCTGTTTCAGGGCTTTAAAGGGACACACCCTAGTTACGGCTAGTTGTTAACCATTACGGCGTTGTTTTTCGCTATTAAACCCATTTTTTCACAAATAAAATTGCACTTTACTTAGCGTTTATTATTTAGAATATACATTTCCATTCACCTGAAGTGTTTTTTGGTAATCCTGGTAATCCTGGTGTTTGTAATACCACAAAATGCATTTTTCGTATTTCTGAAAAACGGACGCACGTTTGAGAAAAAACCGTTGAGCAGACAAGGTCTAATCTATTTTTAGACGGGATATTTCCATTTCAATGTCACAGACGTTGGTATACCACGTGACCGTTATCATTTTGGTTCGGTTTGTTTTCTCGTGCACGGTTCGCGCAATCAACATCCGATTTGTTGTTGTTCATTTGTGAGATTTTTCGTCACAGTTCATGAACATTTTCAGTAACAATAAAGTTCAGACAAGTAAGTATCTCAATACAAAACGTTACAAACCCTTAAAACCAATAATTTTGCTAAGTCCTACGATATCTGGAGAGGGGATACAACCAGGACAGAACAGTTGGAACATGTCCAGGAGAGGTGAAAAGAACGCACCCCAAGTCTGTGAAATTTGTCGTGACGTAGACATTGTTGTGCTTCGAGCGACATCTACCGGTGACATCAGAATACAAACTTTCAAACTTATTTCAAGCAATTGGGACATGGGGATTCCCATGGTATTTATCGATATAAAACCTGCTTTTTCACTCCATTTGATAAAAACGTGATCTACGTGTGTTACAGGTTTGTAGATTAACCAAATTATAATTTATTTTCGCTGGATGGAACTAGGGTGTGCCGCTTTAATGATTGCCCAAATTTCAGCAGTAAAGATTGATGCTCAATCGGGCAATCTCATGTAAATTATTGCGTCTGATGGAAAAACTGTAGCACAAGTCACAGAATTCCCATCCCGTGATCTGTCTGTGTAAACAGGAATGTAATCACAGTACCTCTCTTGGATTTCCATGAAATGTTGTTTATAAATAACTGCATCTGTGCGATCTTTTTTTAGATGCACAAGATCGAATACAATTTTTGGTGGTTTGATACACCAAGGTGGCAAAATAAAATATGAAGGCGTTTCCAAAATGTCTGTTAAATCAATGTTGGAAACTGATAAAAACTGCCTAATGCGAAGACCAAATGTCCGAATCGCATTCGGTTTCGCATCAAATAATTTCATATATTTATTATCAAACACCGCATTGTGTGCAGGATGTTTTGGCATTGATTTAATCTTTGTAGCATACTGCAGAGAAAGCTTTGTACGTCTAGCACCCAAACTAGGTTTGTGTGCATCGACGTACAAGCTCTCCACAGGAGATGTTTTGAAAGCACCAAGACAAAGCCTAAGTCCCTGGTTGTGTATAGGATCTAGCATTTGCAAGTTAGACTTACGTGTTGACCCATACACAATGCACCCATAATCAAGTTTAGACCGAACTAAAGATCTGTAAAGTCGGAGCATAACCTTTCGGTCTGCCCCCCATTCAGTCTTGCCAATAACCTTTAAGATATTGAGGGCCTTCAAGCCCTTCTTTTTCACATACTGTAAATGAGGAACAAAAGATAGCCTCCTGTCAAAAATAACCCCCAGAAATTTGGTCTCCTCCACAACTGGAACCAGAGTTTTGTCCAGAAACAGCTAAGGATCTAAATGGTGACCTCTTTTCTGGCAGATATGCATACAGACGATTTTTGACTTTGAGAATCGAAATCATTGTCAGTTGCCCATTGTTGAAGTTTATTCAAACAAAGCTGCAACTGACGTTCAATGATACTCATACTGGACGACCTGTAGCAAATCTGAAAATCGTCGACATATAACGAGCTATCAACGCCAGATTTTAAACACTGGGTGATGCTGTTAATTTTCACGGAAAATAAAGTTACTGACAGGATGCTACCTTGAGGCACACCCATCTCTTGGGAGTGAGAATCAGATAACGTAGATCCCACTCGTACCTTGAAAGACCTATTATGACAAGGAATACATTTTATAAAATTACAAAAGACAAGTTATTGGAAAAAAGGAGTCAGAAACATTTTCAAAATATATTTTAATGACTAAATTAAAAATACAGAGAAACCCAAAGAATTCAACATATTTTTGACAATCTTAAAAACATAGCATGAGTAATCATACAATATTTACTGGTATGGCACCAACTGTTTTGAACAGTATCAATAAACAATATATATATTGCTCTATAATACAAGTAAAAAATAGTTTCTATTATGCAGTAAAACACACACATATATATATATATCTAAAATATAATTGTAACAAAGCCACATAAAAAGATCCCATTCATATATATCTGGGTATATTACTATGTACATATGAAATCATTACCGGTTATGTAAAAACAATTACATGAATAGAAATGTTATATGCTACGAGTCTACATATTGTAAAAATTATCAAAACAATGTGTACAGCACAAACCATAAGATTATTTTCCACACGGAGACTTTGGACTTAATTTACGAAGCCTGTTTTTCGCAAACGCAGGTGTTTGAGCATTGTAAATACATGTAGTTAGACATGTGTACATATACCTGAAAGTGAAAAAACAACAACCAGGATTTGTAAATCTGGCCCCTTATGTCTACACAGGTTGAATTTGTATTGTCCTTCTAATCACTACAACGTGACTATTTAATCTTTCAAACACAGACTCCACCACCCCCACCCAAAAAACAAACAATAACAGCAACAAACCAACAACCCATTAAATGTGCAACCACATGACCAGGTTACTATATAACAGGATTTATTAATTAAAGAAACAAAAATCAATCCAGTTATGGGAGTAACTAATGAATTGGGATTTAGTTTTTTTTCAGACAAGATTAATCTGTTTCGACTATAAATCCACATATTGTAGTTATTAATGTTTCATTTCTTCATTGGAGGGAAAAAGGTGTCGTTTCTTATTGGAGTCAACTCTGGATATCACAGACAAGCAAGCAGTGATACAGTTATCAATTTTGTGCTTTTAAACTTTATTAAATTGACAATTTTGTTGTAAAATAAACACCGATTAGCTGACTTAAAAATGACGTTTGGTTAGTTGTTAGCTGCGGCCAGAATTCACTTTCATTCATATAATGTTTCCATTCACGAGTCAGATTACACTACGTTATATGATTTACTGGAAAGTATTAACTCTTTTTTTTCATAAACATAAAATGGTATATTTTCATAAATATCAACTTTAATAGCAAAGAAACAATTATTTTTTAATACAACCACAGTGTTATTATTTTGTATTGTAAACATTTGGCTATAAAAAGAACGCCGTAATGCGCATAATATTATATTATGTAATGATCAATGACCATCGTAGGCAGCAGAGGAATTTTTATATTAAAAACCTGTTAAAAGTGACAACGAGTAATAAAGAAAATAACGAGTTGAGAATTATCTGTCCCTCGTGAATAATAGAAATATTTCATATGAAAAACCACCGAGTTAATCTCTTTAAAAAAAACCATGGACCTCAAAAAGCGCAATATCTTTACATTTATTAATTCCATTTACCAGATTACAATTAAGCTTTCGCTGTTGCTTGTGTGGGAATCAGTAAGCTATAAGAAAAGACTTTAAATACCTACTGTGCAATAAATAATAACTTCCAATGACGAATATATCATAACCAGCTATTATACTGAGGTATCCTGTTACAATAGTCATCTATACATGGTGTCACATGTCACGATGATATCCATGGTGTTGCGAAATGGCACACACACTGCCTTTTTATCAAAACCAAATTCCCAAAATTATTTCTTATATCTGCTCAATAGCGTCCCTACATTCTTCATACAGCCAGTTTTGTTAATTTGCCTCCCAATGCCTTTATAAATATGTTTTCCCATTGTGTGATTTTGTCTCTTCCTTAAATCAATATTTCTGGGATGTAATGATTGTTTCAACAAACATATTATGAGAATAGTTCAAAATTCATACTTAATGTTTTATCTTCGTAATTGCTCTAAAACTTAATGAATACACCATTGCATATATGTTCGACAGACTTGTCCCAACATGTGTCAGAAGTGCCTCTGAATTTCTTCTCATTTATTTTGCTTACGAACAACACTTTTTAACATGTTTCATTAGTTCCCTGTCCGGGTTAGCTGGGGAGTCGCAATAGACAGATTTCTTGTAGCACTTGCTGAGACTTGAGCCCCTGCTCCGCCGTTCTCGATTATAGCCCGTCCCATCCTTTTGTAAGTAATTTCAGTTTGTATTGACGTAAGAAAAAAGAAAATAAAAGCGTTTTTGAAATACACCCCCCCCACCCCCCCCACACTTGTGCTGAGACATAAATAAAACTGCGTGTACTGTAACCTCACCATGGTGCAGGGGTGAAACATTCTCCTTGAGAATGGCTAATACAGTACAACTCCCCTTTTGGGGCGCCTTGTTTGCCGTGAGGTGCGACCCGTGAAAATGGATGATGGGATCCTGGTGATTGAGTTGGGGCATACCTGTGGGTATGGCTTCTGACAATACATCACTTTGGCCCCGAGTTCAAATAGACGGGTGGTCAGGTAGGCCCGACCTGATCAATCGGCTGGTCACGCCAAGCTCGAGAGCATACAATCTTTGTTTTGTTGACATTTAGTCAAGAGCAAACATTGTTTTATATACCATATGTATTTGTTGCTCTTGGGGCGGTGGCTAGGGTCAATTGGGTGATTTTGTTTTCTTAATGCCCAAGTATATCGACCAAGTATCCCTGGCATGGATGTCTGCTGGTTATCCGCAGCACCATGTCCCCTTGTTGGACCCGGTGATGGGTGGGGGCATGGTTGATGAACATTTTTTCAAATCTAATATGGATCAACCAAAAATTATACCAAATACAGATGGGACCCTTAAAAGGGTCCACACCGAAGTTTCGGACTTCTTGTCTTCCGACGAGGAGTCCATGAAATCGAAAACTAGTGTGAAGAAATCCAAAGTGATTTCTTCAGAAAACTGGCCAAGGTTTCTCGTCATCAGTTCCACTGATGACGGAGCCTTGAATAAACGTTCACCCTTTGCCATTCAAAAGGCAATTGTTGGCTTGGCTGGTGAGCCAAAATCTGTCAAAAAAATTAAGACTGGCCTTTTGGTTGAATGTTTAACCGAAAGGCATTCTACTTGTCTTCTCAAGTCGACAGTTTTTTGCAACGTACCAATTAAGGTAACTGCGCATTCCTCCCTTAATTCGTCAAAGGGAGTTATCAGTTGCAGAGATTTGGAAGGTGTTAGCGAGGAAGAAATATGCCAAAATTTATGTACACAAGGAGTTACTGCTGTGAGGAGGATAAAGGTTCGTCGAAACAATGACTTGTTACCGACGAATACTTGTATCCTCACCTTTAACGTCCCTACCCTTCCTCAATCTGTCAAAGCCGGTTACCTTAATATTCCTGTTGAACCCTTTATTCCAAACCCCTTGCGTTGCTTCAAATGCCAGCGGTTTGGCCATGGTCAGAACACATGTCGTGGAAAACTTACATGCGCTCGTTGTGGTCTATTTGACCATGACAGCAAGACATGTAAGAACGATATACTTTGTCTCAACTGCAAGGGCAACCACTGTGCATACTCGCGAGAGTGTCCGCGGTGGAAGCTGGAAAAAATAGTTCAACAGGTGAAGGTACAAAATAAACTGTCTTTCACGGATGCCAGGAGGTTGGTGGAGACAGCAACACCTACAGTCGGTGACAAGTCATATGCAGCTGCAGCCGCTGCCAAAGTCGCCACTAAAAGTGTTGCAGTCAACACAGACCTCACTTGGCATTGTGATGAAGTCAAGTACAAGAAACTGTCTGATATTGAGAAGACGCAAAAACAGGTGCAAAAAGCAGCACAAAAACAAAAAATCACACCCCCGAAAAAGGAAATTGAAACTCAAGTGTCATTGGATTTTAAAAATCCACCAAATAGGTCGAGCACTAGTCTCCCTAAGACAGGCAGTGACACAAAGAAATCTCCAAAGAAAGCTACAGAAGTAGTCTGGTAGGCTGAAAAAGATCGAATTACGTTCGGTCCCGATCAGCAATATGTATGATACTTTGGCTGATATCGGTGATGATGATATGGAGATTTCATCTCCAGATCATTGCCGATCACAAAGACCACCAGCAAAGCCAAAGATAAAACCCATACTTCCTCCCGATGGAAAATAAAGTTATCCAGTGGAACTGTCGTGGGCTTAGGCCCAATTTTGATGAATTAAGTCTTCTAATTTAAAAGTATAATCCTCTTGCAGTGTGTCTTCAGGAAACTTTCCTGAAGGATACTGACAGTATTAACATCAGAGGATTTAATCTCTACCATAAATGTCAAGAAAGTGAAAACAGAGCGTCTGGCAGCGTTTACATTATTGTAAATGAAAACATTCCCCAGAGTGAAGTCATATTAAAGTCGACTTTACAACCTGTGGCCGTAAAGGTCACGGCTCATAAAACTATTACTCTCTGTTCAGTTTATTTACCCCCTCGAAACAATTACAAGTTTAACACTAGGGACTTTCAAGGTCTTCTTGATCAACTCCCTACTCCCTTTATTATCATGGGAGATTTTAATGCACACCACACTTTGTGGGGATGTAATGACATAAACACTAGAGGTAAACAATTAGAAGACTTAATTCTCAAAAATGACTTACTATTACTTAATGATAAAAGTCATACATACTTTCATCCTGCAAGTGGTTCTTTCACATCCATTTATTTAACCCTTTGTAGTCCATCACTTTGTCTTGATTTCTCCTGGAAAGTTTGTCCAGACCCTTGTGGTAGTGACCACTTTCCAGTTATTTTGGAGAATGATGGATCTCCATCACTTGAAAGAGTTCAGAGATGGAGGTTGACAGGGGCAAACTGGGATCAATTTCGGCATCTATGCAGCACTCGACTGCAATAAACTGCCATGACTGGTACCGATGATCCCATGTCTTTGTTCACCTCCATCTTGAAAGATATTGCAGAGGAAACTATTCCTAAGACTTCGGCAGTACCGAAGCGTTTCGATAAACCATGTTTCAATGAGACATGCAACGATGCAATCAGAGTGAAACAGGACCCTCGAGAATGAATGAATGAATGTTTGTTTAATGACACCCCAGCACAAAAATACATATCGGCTATTGGGTGTCACAAATGGTAAGTATATGGAAATATTATTTATATATATTCATGTAAAACCACAGTGTAAGGAGTTGTGGGGAAAAAAGTATAATACAATACATAAAATCAAGGTAAGTACATTTTAAAACTTTGTATAGAAGTCAAAGTGAGTACATTTTAAAACTTTGTATAGAAGTCAAAGTGTTTTAAAAACTTTACAATTAGATTCCAAAACATTTCTGTTGCTAAATATATTATTTCTCGTCGGCTTGAGATGATCACACTCCACCAGAATGTGAAGCACAGTCAGTGTACACTGACAATGTTCCTGTGGAGAGCTTGTACGTCGATGCACACGAACCTAGTTTGGGTGCTAGACGTTCAAAGCTTTCTCTGCAGTATGCTACAAAGATTAAATCAATGCCAAAACATCCTGCACACAATGTGGTGTTTGATAATAAATATATGAAATTATTTGATGCGAAACCGAATGCGATTCGGACATTTGGTCTTCACATTAGGCAGTTTTTATCAGTTTCCAACATTGATTTAACAGACATTTTGGAAACGCCTTCATAGTTTATTTTGCCACCTTGGTGTATCAAACCACCAAAAATTGTATTCGATCTTGTGCATCTAAAAAAAGATCGCACAGATGCAGTTACTTATAAACAACATTTCATGGAAATCCAAGAGAGGTACTGTGATTACATTCCTGTTCACACAGACGGATCACGGGATGGGAATTCTGTGGCTTGTGCTACAGTTTTTCCATCAGACGCAATAATTTCCATGAGATTGCCCGATTCAGCATCAATCCTTACTGCTGAAATTTTGGCAATCATTAAAGCCCTGAAACAGATTAAGGATTCATGTGTATCCAAATATATTATTTTTACAGACTCACTTTCGTGTCTCCAAGCTCTACAGTACATGACATTGGAGCAGCCCTTAGTTGGAACGGTGATACGAAAGTGTGTCTTTTTATCAATTGCCAATAAAGATGTTATATTTTGTTGGGTACCCAGCCATGTCGGCATTAGGGGTAACGAAAAGGCAGATGTTGCTGCCAAGTCTGCATTGATCTTGCCCCGTGTCCGTGTTGGTGTCCCCTACGGTGATTTTAAATTTCATATAAAGCAATATATCTTTTCGACTTGGCAAGACGATTGGGACGGTGCGGTTGCGAACAAGCTTCATTCTGTCAAAGCAGTCCTGGGAGAGTGGCAGTCATCCTACAGGCGATGCAGGAAGGATGAAGTAGTCTTGTGCCGTGCCCGCATCGGCCATACATATTTCACGCATTCATTTATTTTAAAGAAGGACCCTCCCCCTCTGTGTGAACATTGTCAGTGTACACTGACTGTGCGTCACATTTTGGTGGAGTGTCATCATCTCAAGCCGACGAGAAATGATATATTTGGCAACAGAAATGTTTTGGAATCTTTTAAATTCCACCCAGAATTAATTGTAAAGTTTTTAAAACACTAAAGTTTTAAAATGTACTTACCTTGATTTTATTTATTGTATTATACTTTTTACCCACAGCTCCTTACACTGTGGTTTTACATGAATACATACAAATAATATTTCCATATACTTACCATTTGTGACACCCAATAGCCGATATGTATTTTTCTGCTGGGGTGTCATTAAACAAACATTCATTCATTCATTCATTCATTCATACTATCCGATGAGAATGAACATCCCATATCCCTTGACAACTTAACTAATGATTATACAGGCCCATTATTGATGCTGTTTGTCACTGCTTAAACTGTGGCGATTTTAATTGTGTTAGGGTGCCGTGTGCTCCCTAGCCCAGTGGTTGTTACGTAATACTTCTCGCGCGATTCTTGCGTCCAATATGCACTTAGCCCCGCTGTCTTGGCGAGTAGTTACGTAATACCTCTGCGAGTGCGGTTTTTCCATGATTTTGGCGACGATGGCGTGACTGACGATCAGAGAGAAATAATACCGACTCGAGTAGAGATGAAATATGAGATGATACGTGAGGTGCCGCCTTGTTCCCCCAGGCCAATTCTGATTTTGGAATAAATAGCTAGGATTTAGAGATATCGAGGAGAACGAATTTAGGACGGCTCCTGGGAACGTTAGTCCGTTTGGACTTTGGTAAATATCATTTCTGCTCTGTGTATAACCTTGATGTGATTGATGTGACTTTAAATATTTTAATACTGTATTATACCAATATTCTTTAGACAGTGTCTTCGGTCATCTGACGAAGTAAATCGTAGACTTTTTGTTCTAACATTATAGGAGTATTTGGTAATATAAAGCTTAGCCAGTCATCCTAGAAGACCCTGGGTAAACTGTAGGTTATTGTCTTTATTGTGATAAGTATTAATTCTGTGTTACAAGATTACTGAAAGAGTAGTTAGGGTTAATTAAAAATTAACCCGTTAGGAATAGAGCTGTAATTCCTTTATTAATTAAGTTCCCCAAGAAGCGTTCTAAATTATCACACGTTACTGAACGAGTAGTAAGGGTTAATTATAAATTAACCAGTTAGGAATGGTGTTGTAATTCCTTTATTAATTAACTTCTCCTGGAAGCGTTTCTCAATTATCACACGTGTGGGTGTGGTGTAACGGTGAAGTGATTCGCATATTGTGTAACTAGACACCTAGAGATTAACTAATTAAGTGATCAGTTCTGGGTTGTTATTATTGCTGTTATTAATTTACTACTACGGCTGTACATTTGTCAGCGTAGATTAATACAGATTCCAAAGTGTATTGTGTTTTTGTTGTGTTTTTTAGAGAACTAACGTGCTATATTAATATATACTTTATATAAGATCGTATCTCTGATCATACCTAGAGACGAGCCATACTAGGTTTAACAGCCTGTTACAGAGAGATCTAATAGATATACAGTTAGGAGAGATTTTTGATAATCGTCTTTTATTCAGTTACGGGAATTATAGAATCCCCGTGACACTGTTCAATGCACTGTGTGCCCTCCCTGAGAAGTTTCTGCTGAAAGTTGTGTGTCTTGGTAATGATTTTCTAATGCTTTTATTGACAGCCTCAGATTTTTGTGTATTTGTATTAAATTTAGTCATTTGTAACATTTTGGGTCCGAGACGATAGTCTATGCACTTCCTTAAGTCGGCAGAGATTAAACATCATTGTTAAAACTGATCATTGTTAAAATAATTAAGAATTATTATACACGATTGTATACTCTACTGACTTTAAAAAGTATTTCTTAAATTAAATAAATAAATAAATAAATTCCATGTAAATTCTGGTTTGTGTTATGTTTTTGGTTTTTTAAATTTATCTATTTATTTTGTTATTATTTATTTTATTATTTTTGTTAACTGACTCTTCTCTAATTAATATGATCCTAGAAAGAATTTCTTTAAATGGTGTTAAGCTGAGCAGATTTGAACTGTAACTCTGGGATGTTATGGGTTACCCAGCTTGAAATTTTCAAACAATCTTCTACAATATCCTAGATATATCCAGTAAAGTTTTGAAAAAACATTGGTGATGATATATTTTGAGGTCGCGGTCAAAGGTCATGTTGCACTATAACTTTCTGAGGTTTGATTTTTCGAATGTTTCGTGTACAAATGAGATTAGTCTACTGAAGACCATTAATGAACCATTTGAATTTTTTCTCTATCTCTATTAATAAATAAGTTAGAGCCTTTTGAAAATAGGTGGTACCCTGAATGAGGTCAAAGTTCAAATACTAGTACCTGTATCTCGACAATTAATTGAGTTTGAAGCCTAAAATTTTGGTGCAGAGGTTTTCATTAAAATCTGAGATGGTGCGTCCTAAAAGTGATTGATTTGACAGGGAATGCCACAGATGAATTTTACTTGTAAGAATGGAGGAAACTGCATTTTAAGGAATCTAGCTTTCAAACTTTTATGGGGGGCATACCCCGAACCCTCCTAGAAACGTTGCTTTGCTCACTTTAAGAATGCTGGAAAAGTTCTAATGCAAAATTGCTATTGATTTTTTTTTTTTTTTTTGAACATTACTAATGCAGCTGAATGTGTTGGAAGAAAATGTTGTGATTAAAAAATTGTACCTTTTCCGAAATATGGATTTCATGTGAAATTACAGAAAGATATGCTATATTTATTGTGTACGGACCCAAAACAAGGGTACGAAAAATGACTGTCGTCGACCTTAATGCACCTGAATGTGTGAAGAAAATCTTGATATTAAAAAATTGTACCTTTACGAAATATGGATTCCAACTGAAATTACGGTAAGAAATAATTTATTGACTACGAAGCCAAAACAAGGGTACGAAAAGTGACTGTCATCGACATTAGATTCCTGTGCATGTAAAACGGCGCCAAATTATTAATCCTAGCAGGATCAGGCTGGTAGAAGCTGAGAGACAAATCAATAGGATGGCCTGTATTTTCACGTGTAGTTTGAATATATGCTGAAAAGAAGACAATAATGACTTTTAGTGCAGTTTACGTATGTTTGTCAGGATCGAACCAAGCCGAAAATCAGTCATGTTCTAGTGATCACGGAAAGGAGGCGTAATAAAATATTGCAATCAAACAAAAAAGAGTAAAGTTTGTTTTATTTAACGACGCCACTAGAGCACATTGATTTTTTATCTTATCATTGGCTATTGGACGTCAAACATATGGTCATTCTGACACTGTTTTTTAGAGGAAACCCGCTGTGGCCACATATGCTACTCTTTTACGACAGGCAGCAAGGGATCTTTTATTTGCGCTTCCCACAGGCAGGATAGCACAAACTATGGCATTTGTTGAACCAGTTATGGATCACTGGTTGGTGCAAATGGTTTACACCTACCCATTGAGCCTTGCGGAGCATTCACTGTGTTTCGAGTCAGTATCTGGATTAAAAATTCCATGCCTCGACTGGGATCCGAACCCAGTACCTACCAGCCTGTAGACCGATGGCCTAACCACGACGCCACCGAGACCGGTACAACCAGACAAAAACTGGCAGTGGACTATTTGTTCTGAAATGGGTTCCTGTTAGTACGCGTATGCGTATTCCAAATGTAGGTTTGTTGTGTTTCGTCTGTACTATAGGATCTAGGGACACGTTCAGAAACATCGCTCGTTTAGAGGGGTCGGGCGGGACGTAGCCCAGTGGTAAAGCGCTGGGATCGATCCTCGTCGGTGGCCCATTGGGTTATTTCTCGTTCCAACCAGTGGTATATCAAAGGCCGTGGTATATGCTATTCCGGCTGTGGGATGGTGCATATAAAAGATCCCTTGCTACTAATGGAAAAATGTAGCGAGTTTCCTCTTAGGATAAATGTCAAAATTACCAAATGTTTGACATCCAATAGCCAATGATTGGTCAAAATTACCAAATGTTTGACACCCAATAGTGGTGTCGTTAAATCAAAACCAACTTTTAGAGTAAACAAAACCAACCGATCAGCTGTAAGAGTGTAGGTCAACCTACCTATCATATGATTACTCATCAATACCTGTTCACTGAACAGCTGTAAGTTATGTAGATCAACCTACCTATCATATGATTACTCATCAATACCTGTTCACCGAATAGCTGTATGTTATGTAGGTCAACCTACCTATCATATGATTACTCATCAATACCTGTTCACCGAACAGCTGTAAGTTATGTAGGTCAACCTACCTATCATATGATTACTCATCAATACCTGTTCACTGAACAGCTGTAAGTTATGTAGATCAACCTACCTGTCATTACTCATCAATACCTGTTCACCGAATAGCTGTATGTTATGTAGATCAACCTACATATCAATACTCGTCAATACCTGTTCACCGAACAGCTGTAAGTTGTGTAGGTCAACCTACCTATTATTACTCTCTCTCACCGAACAGCTGTAAGTTATGTAGATCAACCTACCTATCATATGATCACTCATCAATACCTAAACACCGAACAGCTATAAGTTATGTAGATCAACCTACCTCAATGGTTTCCGGTCTCTTTGTAGTAGTGGTAGTAGCTAAAATAATATTAAAAGTGTAACATTAAAATGAAGAATCAAGAATAACAGAGACAAAGTTAGAGTTAGTACAACAGTATTTGTGTGTGTGTGTGTGTGTGTGTGTGAGAGAGAGAGAGAGAGAGAGAGAGAGAGAGAGAGAGAGAGAGAGAGAGAGAGAGAGAGAGAGAGGAGGGGGATGGAGAGATAAAGCGAGAAACAGAGCGAGCGAGTGAACATTTTACATATAAACACATGAACACAACCAAGAACAACATAATATGTGTATGGTATACAAATCTTGGCAAAAGTTAACTACCATGCACATTACTGTAATTTTCTAATGAATTTAAGTTGTCTGTAAGCTGCATACGGTCAAAACTGGCATCAGCCCAATCTCTTGGGTTTTTTTTAGTTTCTGATATGATGACCTCGCTAAAGTCTTACTCGCAGTGGCGTAGGAAGGTGCTAAGGGGGCACACATAAATATATATAAACCATCGCTCTTCCTACTGGGCCAAGAAAAATAGGGGGGGGGTACATGCCCCTTGCCCCCTCCCCCACCCCTCCTTCCTACGCTAATGTACAGGTATGTTGCTAATACCAGGATCTGGTGTCTTCTGACTTAAACTGACAACCTCACTGAAACTGTTGTTTCTACAGTGCATCCTAATTTAATGTACACCTCACAAAGCACATGGATTTTGTACAGTTTTGTACAAATGCAATATGTCATATTTGAAAGAATGTTTTCAAAAAATAATAATAATACTCCTGAAGATATTTACTGGCAGATGTGTGTGTGTGCTCAGCTATATATGTAGAGACAACATGGATATTCAGAGTACCTCAACTCCTTAAACTTATTCCATTGAAACACGTATACTGGGGTACCATGATATCGCGGTACTTAACTATCTGGAAGAAATAAAGAAATGCACCAACATATATGAAAAAAAAGAGTAAAGTTTGTTTTATTTAACGACGCCACTAGAGCACATTGATTTTTTTTATCTTATCATCGGCTATTGGACGTCAAACATATGGTCATTCTGACACTGGTTTTTTTTAGAGGAAACCCGCTGACGCCACATAGGTTACTCTTTTACGACAGGCAGCAAGGGATCTTTTATTTGCGCTTCCCACAGGCAGGATAGCACAAACCATGGCCTTTGTTGAAACAGTTATGGATGACTGGTCGGTGCAAGTGTTTACACCTACCCATTGAGCCTTGCGGATCACTCACTGTGGTTTGGAGTCGGTATCTGGATTAAAAATCCCATGCCTCGACTGAGATCCGAACCCAGTACCTACCAGCCTGTAGACCGATCGCCTACCACGACGCCACCAAACAAATAAAGTAACTGTACTCATTTTTCTTACCTGTATTTCTACTCTATCAAAAAAAATAAAAAATAAAAATAATAATAATAAAAAATAAAGAAATAAAGAAATAAAAAAAATAAAAAAAAATTCCACACGTGAGTATGTTACAAACACTTTGTAAGTCAATGATTCAAAGCTTCCCATCATTGACAGTGTCACATTGATCTGGGGCAATAATAAAAAAAGAAATAAAGTATATTATATTAAAGCCGCACACCCTAGTTCCATCTAGCGAAAATAAATTATAATTTGGTTAATCTACAAAGCTGTAACACACTTAGATCACGTTTTTATCAAATGGAGTGAAAAAGCAGGTTTTATATCGATAAATACCATGGGAATCCCCATGTCCCAATTGCTTGAAATAATTTTGAAAGTTAGTATTCTGATGTCACCGGTAGATGTCGCTCGAAGCACAACAATGCCTACGTCACGACAAATTTCACAGACTTGGGGTGCGTTCTTTTCACCTCTCCTGGACAACTGTTCTGTCCTGGTTGTATCCCCTCTCCAGATATCGTAAGACTTAGCAAAATTATTGGTTTTAAGGGTTTGTAACGTTTTGTATTGAGACACTTACTTGTCTGAACTTTATTGTCATTGAAAATGTTCACGAACTGTGGAGAAAAATCTCACAAATGAACAACAACAAATCGGATGTTGATTGCGCGAACCGTGCACGAGAAAACAAACCGAACCAAAATGATAACGGTCACGTGGTATACCAACATCTGTGACGTTTACACAGGAAGATTCCCTCTAAAAATAGAATGGACCTCGCTTGCTTAACGGTTTTTTCTCAATAGCACGTCTTGTGAAAAAATGCAAAAAATGCATTTCGTGCTTTTACAAACATCAGGATTACCAAAAAGCACTTCAGGTGAATGGAAATGTGTATTCTAAATAATAAAATGTAAGTAAAGTACAAGTTTATTTGTGAAAAATGGGGTTTAATAGCGAAAAACAACGCCGTAATGGTAAACAAATAACTGTAACTAGGGTGTGTCCGTTTAAGCACAAGTTGGATTGTAACTACGTTTGTTTTGTGGCGAAAAGATCCGAAAAGTCCCGACTTTGTTTCTAATGTTTGATGACGTCATTGTACTGTTACATCGCCAAGGTTTACATATTGCAAATACTGAACATGACCGCAGCCATGTACAGGTACCGTAGGTCGTAATTTATTAAATATAATAATATATAGCAACTATTATTATTAAAAATTATTATTAAATCTATTGTTGCATGTATTAGTGATGTATAACTACACATTAATCAATGCCACATATATAATAGATGTATAATTAATTCATTCGTTCATTCATTCATTCATTCATTCATTTATTCATTCATTTATACTTATTTGTGTACTGTCCTGGGCACACAACTCCGCTATCTGGGCTGGCTGTCATGGACAGTGGGTTAGTAATTAGTTGTTATTGGTTAGTTTGTTAGTGGTTGGGCGAGATTTAACTCAGTCGGTTGACTGCTCGCTTGAGGTGCTTGTATCGCAGGATCGAACCACCTCGGTGGACCCATTCATCTGATTTTATCCCCCCCCCCCCCCGTGGTATGTGCTTTCCTGTCTGTGGGAAAGTGCATATAAAAGATTCCTTGCTGCATTAGGAAAAATGTAGCGGATTTCCTCTGATGACTACGAGTTAGAATAATAATATGTTTGACATCCAATAGCCGATGATTAATTAATCAATGTGCTCTAGCAGTGTCGTTAAACAAAACAAACTTCTCGTTAGTGGTTAATGAGAAAGAAGTCAGTGTACTGGTCTTACATCTACTCATTGAGTCTTTGAACTCGCTCTGGGTGGGAGCTGGTACCGAGCTACGAACCCAGTATCTACCAGCCTTATGTTCGATACCGAGAAGTCCCAACTTTGTTTCTAATGTGTGACGTAAAATCATTGTACTGTTACACCACCAGGGTAACAATTGTTGAACATGACGGTAGCCATGTACAGGTACCGTAGGTCATAATTTATTAAATATAATAATATATAGTAACTATTATTTTTTATTATTATTATTGACTCTATTGTTGCATGTATTAGTGTATAACTACACATTAATCAATGATATATATATATATATATATATATATATATATATATATATATATATATATATATATATATATATATATAGTCTCTCTATAATTAACTCATCCATTCATTCATTCATTTATACTTATTTGTGTATTGTCCTGGGCACACAACTCAGCTATCTGGGCTATCTGTCATGGACAGTTGGTTAATAATTAGTTGTTATTGGTCAGTTTCTTAGTGGTTAGTGAGAAAAAAGTCAATGTAATGGTCTTACATCTACCCATTGAGTCGTTAAACTCGCTCTGGGTGGGAGCCGGTACCGGGCTTCGAACCCAGTATCTACCAGCCGTATGTTCGATGGCTTAACCTCGACACCGCCGAGACCGGTAGTCCTAATGAATTGAAGAATGTTAAAACTGTAATATGCTTGCACTCGGCGCAAACAGTGGTTTCCTCGAGAGTTCAATGCGTATGCATTAAAACGACAACCGTTCTTTGTCACAATGGACATGTATTTCAAATTCAAACTGTGACGTCACTATAATTAGATTTCGCATTAATATGATATAACCAATAGTAATTGAAATTATTTGGATGTAATTTTTGTGGGCATGTAACTGAAGGTACAATCTTTTCCTTTCACAAGAAAACATAATAACTGTTAGTTTATTAGTTTGTTGTTTGTTATTGTTACGAATATTACTTGCTTTGTCGTTCCCAGCATGGGGCGGGACGTAGCCAAATGCTAAAGCGCTCGCTTGATGAGCGGCTGGTCTAGGATCGATCCGCCCTTTTGGTGTATTTCTCGTACATACAAAATATCCTTTACTACTAATGAAAAAACAATGTAGTGCGTTTGACTACCAAGACTATATTATATCAGAATAACTAAAAGTTTGACATCCAATAGCCCAAGATTAATAAATCAATATGCTCTAGTGATTAGTCGTTAAACAATACTTCTTTTTTTCCCTCAGCGTTTTACTGTTAGTTACAGTGTTAGTTCTACAACCTATAGCCGGGCTTAGTGAACGGAATCCCGTGGATTCCGTGTTGGAGCCCCAGACCTCCCGGAGCAGTGGAGAGAGTTTGATAACGAGCACGCAGATCTCGACTATGGTTTCACAGGCGAGTTTTCACAACTTCACTACTTATTGATGTTCCAATGATTGATTATAATGGAACATTGATTGATTTGGCTTTACCGATGCGATAATCGATTTTAAAAAAATGTTAACTGTAATTGTACCTCCAGTTTAGATGATGGAACTGACGCAAATATCTTGTTTGGTGTTTGTTTTCATGTGTCACACTATCTCTGGTTTCTTTGTGAAAGGTAAAACTGTTTGGTGTTTGTTTTCATGTGTCACACTATCTCTGGTTTCTTTGTGAAAGGTAAAAAGGCAGCTTCTAGCTGCGACCCTGATGTGACTTGAGCCTCACGCTACGCTTTGTTTCCCCTACCCGAAATATTGTACAAGAATTAAACTTCGA
This sequence comes from Gigantopelta aegis, assembly GCF_016097555.1. NCBI lineage: Eukaryota > Metazoa > Mollusca > Gastropoda > Neomphalida > Peltospiridae > Gigantopelta > Gigantopelta aegis. Next base: position 8,023,126 of record NC_054713.1, on the reverse strand, counting down.
TTTATTATGTTTATGGGGTAATATACACCAAACAGCTACTCGTCAGAAACATCTATCACATTAATGCATTAATTATAGACATAGGGCTATTCACAAACACCATGAGAATTGTCCAGCCAAAGCAGGCACGGTGGAGCAATGGGGCTGGGGGGGGGGGGGGGGGGGGGGTGAGGACTCTAGCCCCCTCAATAATTCTGAATAAAAAATATTACTGGTGGTAAATCTCCAGGCAGAGATCAATTAACGTGTAGAATGCGGTAAATTGCATTTCAGGACATCTATTTTTTTTAAAGTTTTACGGGATAGCATACCCCGAACCCCGAAACTTTGCTTTGAGCCCTCGATTTCAGAGCCCCCCCCCCCCCCCCCCCTACACACACACACCAATGTGTACTTGCTTTCGTCGTACCTGCCAAGTGATACCAATTACGGCTCTGCCGCATGGGCTATTACCGTTTTTCAAAATGTGTTAAATGTAATAAATGTTAATCTCTTGTTATGTTCTCACAGATATGAAGCCTGATTCCAAGAAGAAAAAGTATCCCGTAAAACCACCCTCTATGTCTCAAGAAGTCAATTAATTAAGGTTAGGGTTGGGGTTAGCTTTTTTTATAATACTTTTTGATACATTTTCAAATTTGTTAACTTATGTATATCGCTATATTTACAAAACGCCCAACAATATACGGTTTTGTCTGAACAAACAAAGAAAAGAATTTGGTTTTTAAATTATGCCGTTATGTGGATGACAGTTCCTTGTTTTAGTCATGATAGTGTAGTCATTAAACGATATAATTTGCCAAGTCACGACAGTTGCATTATCGGCTTTAGTTTATTAGGCTATTTCTCATTCCAGCCAGTGCACAACTGGTAAACCAAAGACTGTGGTATGTGCTATCCTGTCTTTGGAGTGATGCATATAAAAACTCCCTTTCTACTAATGGAAACAAATTAGCGGGTTTTCTCTACGAGACTATGTCAACGCTACGTAATGTTTGACATCCAATAGCCGATGATTAATAAATTAATGTATTCTAGTGGTGTCATTAAACAAAACAAGGAAGGAAGGAAATGTTTTATTTAAACAAAACAAAGTTTAACTTTTAACTTTTGTACGTATATGTTTGTGATATTAGTTTGATGGTCGCTGCATGTTGAGGTGTTGTGTGTTACAGAGGCTGTTATCGCCAGGCAGTTGACAAGAAATGAAGGGATGCTCCTGGACCTGCGTGGCCGCCCAGAGCAAGCCAGTAACCACCAGATTGATCCAGGTGAGTGTGCACCTACCAGCATACCAAACAACACCTGACCCACTCACGTCCAAATGAACCTCACTTAGTGCTAGGCGCAGACTGTCAACTGTCAAGACGAAGTGGCCAACTCGATGTATGCGTTGTAATTTCCCCAACTCCCGACTTACGACTGGTGCGCTCAGATTAAGCTACGGTCACACCGGCCGTAAGACATCGTACGACCACCTGAGATGGCTGAATTTCGGCTGATCGCGGACCATCGTGTGTGGGTGGGGGAATCATGCGTAATCGTGCGGCGTTGCACGACGTCGCGGCCATCAGGGGTTCTCGCACGACGTCTTGGCGGATTTTGGTTATGTTTAAAAACCTGGCTGCGATTCCCGGGATTGTAGGGTATTGTACGACATTTTCACATGTTCTCACCTGGAAATATTAATTAAAGACGTCGTATGACTGAAATGTGAATGGCAAACGATGTCGTATGAAGGTCGACGACTTTGTACGACATCACGTCGGATCGTACGAGGTCGCACGACCATCACACGACTTTAATCGTGTTCCTACGATAATTTCAGTTTATCGGCAGACAATCGTAGTGAAGTCGTACGATTTCCCTACGATTGTTTCAGATACGTCGTAAACCCATCGTTTCCAGTGTGACCACACAACAGTGAATTAAGATTGTAAAAATCGTAGCAGAGTCGGGGACAATCATAGGTATCTAGAATCTCACCCCATCTCACGACGTCGTAGCTCGGTCTGTCCAAGACTTTAACAACTAATGGGTTATACAACGAGACTTGAGTTCAAACAAAATTGTGAATATTCCATAAAAAGTCAAAATGGCAGCCAGCACAAAATTACAAGTCAATATAAGTGACATGGTTATCATCTAGTATGTGGAATCTGTGTCATTGTAATGTTTTTTACAAGATTTCTGTCTGGACAAAATGTGGGTAACATGTAACGAAAAATAAAGGTAGGAGAGCAATTTTTCGTAGTTGTTAACATTTTGGTTCAGACTTAGTTTAGTATGAAAAACAGTGATAATCTCCCATGAGCGTCAAATTTTCCAGGAAAAAAAAGAAGAAAAAAAAAAAAGCCCGCACATTCCTGCACAGATAAGAAAGTTGTTGGACATCCATGACAATACATACACACATACATACTGTCGAACCTGTAAGCTATTTGAAATTTAAATATACTAAATTTTCATATTTATACATTGCACAGCTCAAATTTAAATTTGGAACTTTTTATTGGTGTTGATCATCAATTAATTCATTTACCATTATTTGACACCCAATACCCTACGTATTCCTTTGTGCTAAGGTGTCGTTCAACATTGATTGATTCATTCATTCATATTGTTGTGCTCATCTGAATAGACTCAAGTAGTTTTATGTGCACAGAGCAAGGTCATAGCGCACGCCTATTTTGGGCGTAGGTTGTGACCCCTGCCAGCTCCTTCTTCCGAGACAGGATAACAAACATATAAACGCCACCGACGACATATTTATAGGAATAAGAGGAACAATTGGTTAACATTAATTCGAGACCTCTCTGTAAAAATAACTAAATAAGGGGAGTGATTAATTATTCCCCAAACTTAGATCATAGGGAGCCATATTACCATATTGATCATTGATATTTAGTTCTGTTGTAGTAGTAGTATTTTATTATTTTTAAAAAAAAGAGTGAAAAAAAAGTCATATGCTAAGGAGAGCGAAAAATCACTCCCCTCGAACCATTCTTAAGAGGAGTGATGGGGGGCGGGAGTGATTGCTCTCCTTAATTAGCAAGGTCTGTTATTGTTACGTTTTATTGTTTGGGACATCATTTTAGTTTTTCAGTGTTTGCTAGAAAAGAGGCAGAACAAAAATGAATGTGACCTTGACCCTGACCCTGTCCCTGACCCTGACCCTGAAAAGCCACGACGGAAATCGGTAACATTTAGTTCATACCTTCCTACTAGAAGGTCAGTTATGGAGTCAGTTATGGAGTCCGAGGGAAGGTACAATGAGGGAAATGAAAATGACACGGAATCAGAAGATTCATTAGATAGATATTACGTACGAGAGGATGGTGATAATCTTAGGGAAAAAGTGGATACAGAATCGGAGAGTTCCGAAGAAGAGGTTGAATCTAGTGACGAGACTGAATCCGGAGAAAACGTGTCACACAATTTTAAAGAAGAATCTGCAACTGACCTGCAAAATAGGCAACAGTATAAACAGCCAAAAAGCCAAACAAAAGACACTACACGTTTCTATGGAACAACCCAATATTGGACTGCCAGATAAGCAACAGTATAGTTGCCTACAAGAACCTAACATTGCACTGCCAGATAAGCAACAGTATAGTTACCCACAAGGACCTAATATTGGACTGCAATATAAGCAGCTATATAATTACAAGCAAGAGCCCAATATTACATTATACGCTTGCAGCCAAGAATCTGATAGAAGTAGCCAAAATAAGGTATTATACAATAATAGACAAAACGCCAATATTAGACTGAAAAATGCATATGCATATAAGACCTTGCAAAGGAACTACACGGAGCCCTACATTGCGACCAATGGCAAAATATACAGGTGCTGGGAGGAAGTTGACACCGAGCCACAAGAGAGAAAATTGTCTCCTTACAAAGAGATAAATGACATTGCACCCAGATCTAAAGGCCGAACATTTTTAAAGAAATTTAATCCATGCTTCATGAAACCTTGTGTGCTGGACTAAAGTGTAGACAGCAGACGTGTGTGCAGGGGGAGCATTTTGGGGATCCAACCCCATCCCTGCTCAAGCAATGTTTTTTAAATACATTTTCCAGGGGAGCATGTTTCGCCCCTCCCCCCCCCCCCCCCCACCCACCCCCCATTAGCTCGCCAGTCTACACGCCCCTGCTAAGATTCCTGCAGATGCGCTTGAACCGAATCAGCTTAGTGTCAGCAGACCATAATTTGACAGCAAATGGAAAACATTTTACAAGAACGGCTTCCAGTCGACATATAATAGGACTATATTGCAGGAAGTTTGATTCCCTCTGAAAAGTGACACTACCTCTCACACATTTTGTGTAAAGAAATTTTAAAGGTTTCTGTTCACTACGTGTTAACAACATGTCCGCCAGACACTACCTCTCACAAGTTTCGCATAGAGAAACCTTCATGTTTTTGTGTTCACTGTGTGTTCACAACACGTTCGTGAAACACCACCTCTTGCGCGGTTCGCGTAGAGAAATCTTAAATGTTTTTGTGCTCACTACCTGTTCACAACACGTCAGTGAGGCACTACCTCTCACACGCGTAGAGAAATCTTTAAAGTTTTTCTTTTCATATACGTGTTCACAACACATCGAGACACTACCTCTCACACGTTTCGCATAGAGAATTTTTTTTTTTTTTAAATTGTTACATACATTTTCACAACACGTCCGCGAGACACTACCACTCCCACATTTTGCGTAGAGAAACCTTCAACGTTTTTGTGTTCACTGCGTGTTTTTTGTTGTTATTCATAACACGTCCGTGAGAAACTACTTTTCACGTAGAGAAATCTTAAACGTTTTTGTACTGATGTGTTCACAGCACATCGAGACACTACCTCTCACACCTTTTGCGTAGAGAAATCTTAAACGTTTTTGTACTGATGTGTTCACAGCACATCGAGACACTACCTCTCACACCTTTTGCGTAGAGAAATCTTAAAAGGTTTTGTACTGATGTGTTCACAGCACATCGAGACACTACCTCTCACACCTTTTGCGTAGAGAAATCTTAAAAGGTTTTGTACTGATGTGTTCACAGCACATCGAGACACTACCTCTCACACCTTTTGCGTAGAGAAATCTTAAAAGGTTTTGTGTTGACAACATGTCCGCAAAAGATTACCTCTCACAGGTCTCATGTAGAGAAATCTTCAACATTTTTGTTTTGTTTTGTTCACTACGTGTTCACAACATGTCTGCGAGACACTACCTTTCACACGTTTAGCGTAGAGAAACCTTCAACGTTTTTATGTTCACTGTGTTCACAACACCTCTACTAGACGCTATCTCTCACATGTTTCCCGTAGAGAAATCTTAATTTGTTTTGTGTTCAGTACATGTTCACAACACATCCGTGAGACACTACCTTTCACGTTTTGCATAGAGAAATCTTCAACTTTTTCGTGTTCACAACGCCTCCACAAGACACTCACTACCTGTCATACGTTTCACATAGAGAAAATTTAAAAAGCAAACATTTGTTCACTTTGTGTTCACAACACGTCTGTGAGACACTGCGTCTCACCCGTTTCGCGTAGAGAAATCTTAAATATTTTTGTGTTCACTACATGTTCACAACACGTCCACGAGACACTACCTCTCACATGTTTCGTATAGAGAAATCTTGAACGTTTTTTTTTTTTTTTGTTCATTACATGTTCACAACATTTCTGCGAAACACTACCTTTCACACATTTCACTTAGTGAAATCTTCAACATTTTGTTTTTGTTAGTTCACTACGTGTTCACAACACGTCGAGACACTACCTCTCACACGTTTAGCATAGAGAAATGTTAAATGTGTTTGTGTTCACTATCTGTTCACATCACATCTGCGAGACACTACCTCTCACCCGTTTCGTAAGAGAAATCTTAAATGTTTTTGTGTTAACAAACACGTCCGCGAGACACTACCTCTCACACGTTTCGCACAGACAAACCTTCAACGTTTTTGTGTTCACTATATGTTCACAACACGTCCGCGAGACACTACTACTACATGTACCTCTCACATGTTTTGTATAGAGAAATCTTGAACTTTTTTCTTTCTCTTTTTTTATTATGCGTTAACACATCCGCGAAACACTACCTCACACGTTTCGCATAGAGAAATCGTTTTGGGGGGTTCACTTCTTGTTCACAGCACAACTGGGAGATACTACCTTTCACACATTTCACATAGAGAAATCTTCAAAATGTGTTGGGTTTTTTTTTAGTTCACTTCTTGTTCACAACACGTCTGTGAGACACTACCTTTCACACATTTCACATAAAGAAATCGTCAACAATATTTTTTTTTGTTAGTTCACTACCTGTTCACCACACGTCGAGACACTACCTCTCACACGTTTAGCATACTGAAATGTTAAATGTTTTTGTGTTCCCCAGCAAACAAAATAAAATGTCAATAAAAACATTATATAAATGTTTTAGCAAATGTTATAGTTATGTTTCTGATTATGTTTTCATGATGTAAAAATGTAGGGTTTTAAAATGTTTATTAACATTATAATGATCATCAGCTGGAATCACTTGAAATCTGCATCAGTCTACAGGCTGGTAGGTACTGGGTTCGGATCCCAGTCGAGGCATGGGATTTTTAATCCCGATACCAACTCCAAGCCCTGCTGTTTAGATGATGAAGAAGTCTAAAGAAATATGTCAACGTCTGGTTAGTTTTGATGCAAACGTCAAATAAGTATCTAATGGGAAATAAATATAAGTGTATCAAAAACAAACAAAACATGGGCTTCAAAAATTGAACAGTGGTACGAACATATTACTTTTAACAGAAACGTTTTAAATTGCATCTTCTTTGTTTCAGTAACGTCAGCCTAAACCACACCAGGTAATTGTATAATAATATTATATGACAATTACTGGGTCGACATTTCTACTGGTGGACTATTAGTCCCCGATTGCGTCATTAGCCCCGTTGCAATTTATAATTGGCTTTATATTAATACACACTGGTACATTAGTTTCGAACCGAGTGGCTGCCAGTATGCTTTCGTAATTGCAGTTAATTGGTCTTCCATTTCTGTGGAATACCGGGTTGGCCGAGTGGTTACGGTCGAGGGCTGTAAATTCTTGTGCGCATGGGTGTAGAAGGTTCGAACCCTGCCAACTGACACTTTATATATTTGGTATTTACGTCGGGTATGAGATGGACCTATAAAGATGACGTTTGTGTATTTTAAATGATATAAAGATGAAGTGTGTGTATTTTAAATTATATAAACATGAAGTTTGTGTATTTTAAATGATATAAAGTTGAAGTGTGTGTATTTTAAATGATATAAAGTTGAAGTGTGTGTATTTTAAATGATATAAAGATGAAATTTGTGTATTTTAAATGATATAAAGATGAAGTGAGTGTATTTTAAATGATATAAAGTTGAAGTGTGTGTATTTTAAATGATATAAAGATGAAGTTTGTGTATTTTAAATGATATAAAGTTGCAGTGAGTGTATTTTAAATGATATAAAGTTGCAGTGTGTGTATTTTTAAATGATATAATGTTGAAGTGTGTGTATTTTAAATGATATAAAGTTGAAGTGTGTGTATTTTAAATGATATAAAGACGAAGTGTGTGTATTTTAAATGATACAAAGTTGAAGTTTGTGTATTTTAAATGATATAAAGTTGAAGTTTGTGTATTTTAAATGATACAAAGATGAAGTTTGTGTATTTTAAATGATATAAAGTTGAAGTTTGTGTATTTTAAATGATATAAAGATGAAGTTTGTGTATTTTAAATGATATAAAGTTGAAGTGTGTGTATTTTAAATGATATAAAGTTGCAGTGTGTGTATTTTAAATGATATAAAGATGAAGTGTGTGTATTTTAAATGATATAAAGTTGCAGTGTGTGTATTTTAAATGATATAATGTTGAAGTGTGTGTATTTTAAATGATATAAAGTTGCAGTGTGTGTATTTTAAATGATATAAAGATGAAATTTGTGTATTTTAAATAATATAAAGATGAAGTTTGTGTATTTTAAATGATATAAAGTTGAAGTGTGTGTATTTTAAATGATATAAAGTTGAAGTGTGTGTATTTTAAATGATATAAAGATGAAGTGTGTGTATTTTAAATGATATAAAGTTGAAGTTTGTGTATTTTAAATGATATAAAGATGAAGTGTGTGTATTTTAAATGATATAAAGATGAAGTTTGTGTATTTTAAATGATATAAAGTTGAAGTGTGTGTATTTTAAATGATATAAAGATGAAGTGTGTGTATTTTAAATGATATAAAGTTGAAGTGTGTGTATTTTAAATGATATAAAGTTGAAGTGTGTGTATTTTAAATGAATGATGTAAAGTTGAAGTGTGTGTATTTTAAATGATATAAAGATGAAGTTTGTGTATTTTAAATGATATAACGTTGAAGTGTGTATTTTAAATGATATAAAGATGAAGTTTGTGTATTTTAAATGATATAAAGTTGAAGTGTGTGTATTTTAAATGATATAAAGTTGAAGTGTGTGTATTTTAAATGATATAAAGATGAAGTGTGTGTATTTTAAATGATATAAAGTTGAAGTTTGTGTATTTTAAATGATATAAAGATGAAGTGTGTGTATTTTAAATGATATAAAGATGAAGTTTGTGTATTTTAAATGATATAAAGTTGAAGTGTGTGTATTTTAAATGATATAAAGATGAAGTGTGTGTATTTTAAATGATATAATGTTGAAGTGTGTGTATTTTAAATGATATAAAGTTGAAGTGTGTGTATTTTAAATGAATGATGTAAAGTTGAAGTGTGTGTATTTTAAATGATATAAAGATGAAGTTTGTGTATTTTAAATGATATAACGTTGAAGTGTGTATTTTAAATGATATAAAGATGAAGTTTGTGTATTTTAAATGATATAAAGATGAAGTGTGTGTATTTTAAATGATATAAAGATGAAATTTGTGTATTTTAAATGATATAAAGTTGAAGTGTGTGTATTTTAAATGATATAACGTTGAAGTTTGTGTATTTTAAATGATATAACGTTGCAGTGAGTGTATTTTAAATGATATAAAGTTGAAGTGTGTGTATTTTAAATGATATAAAGTTGAAGTGTGTGTATTTTAAATGATATAAAGTTGAAGTGTGTGTATTTTAAATGATATAAAGATGAACTTTGTGTATTTTAAATGATATAAAGTTGAAGTGTGTATTTTAAATGATATAAAGTTGAAGTGTGTATTTTAAATGATATAAAGTTGAAGTGTGTGTTAATATGATATGTACGTCTGGTATGTGACAGACCCATGTCTGTGCTGGACAGTCCTAAATTGATGAAATTGCAGTGTAGCGGAACATGGTATCTGTGTATGGACTGCGTCGATCTGCGATCTGTTACGGAATGTATGGGAACCAGTTTTGTACTATTAAGGCAAGATTTCGTTACTTCAGGTTTTTTTGTTTTGTTTAACTCATGAGAAAAAGTGTTAAATTGAGCTAACTTTGGTGATGTATTCAAACAGGGTTTATTGTATAGCTTATGAAAAAAACCAACACAATTTTTGCTCTGTTGTGGAGGTGTATTTATTATATACTAGTACCTCATGAGAAAAGCTGAAACCAAATATTTCAGCTCAATGTGGTGGCATATGTAACAGCGATACGGGACCAATTGCTTCTCCGAATTATTCGAAACAGAATGGCAACAATGTGAACTGTCTGTGGTTGATAACTGTGAGCCTAGGACGAAGAGTAAAGTTATCCTTCACTGTTTTTAATCTCGTATACTCAATGTACTGCGTATTACAATAGCTGCCTGATGGAAGCGCTTACGAGCTACACACCATCAAGTCTACAGCCGGCAAGACGGGGTTGGTACTAACTTAGCGCCGAGAAGGAGTCTACCGACAAGGGGTTATAGTTTGAGAGATGGATAGTCATCACCATCCTCGCCGACCAGAGATGGAAGCACTTCACCCCCGCCTTTGCCGGTTCACCATTCATCAGTTCGCCGTAGGAAAAACCTCCAAGAACTTTGCCTTTAGGTCAGGGCTCAGTCGGACTTTAAACATTTTGGCTGTAATTGTAAATTTTATGTACATTTTTTTTTATAAATAGATCGACACACTTTATTTTTGATAGCACGTCAAAATAGCTCAAATCACCTTAAAACCTTTTCGATCTAAAACGTTTTGCCAGACATAATTAGAATGGATCAGCTATCCTTTTTTGGCTTTAGGTCTTTGACCTAACTTCTAAATTCTGATGGGGAACAGGTGTGTGGCACAGATAGCCACAAGAGACAAGCACCTGTCGCGGTTGGAGAGACAAGGACTGGGATGTGGAGGTGGACAGCGAAAGAAGTTGAAAGATAGGAGGAGTTGCCAGATCGGGAAGAAATGAGATGGAATTCAAAGGAAAGAAAGGAAAGGGGGCACTGGGGAAAAAAAAAAAAAAAAATATTCTAAATTGTTTTGTTCCACATTCCGTCTATTTCAAACTTACCTTCACCCCCACCCCTACCCCTCCCCCACCCCCACACCTACCCCACCCCACCCCACCCCACCCCCGCACTTCCTGCCTCGGACTTAGTCACTGGCGATGTCAGAGGCTAAGCCCGAGACAGGCGTGTTCAAAACCCTAGTGATATACGAGCACGTTAAACTAGTTACCTACCTACTATATTCGTTAAGCCAATTGTCACAACAGCTGTATGTTTGACATTAGTGTTAAAATAATCGTTTGTTAGTCGTTGAGCCAATTGTCACATTATACTGAATCAATTTTGCCAATACATAATTTATTTGATTTTTATTATATAAATTACACCGAGGCAAGCCATTTCTTCTGAGTATAGCAGCGTCAACGTGTTGGTGAGAATGTTCTTCCATCTATTATACTTACCCAACTACTAATATCAGTGACCAATGTTGTATTACTTACGACAATCAGTTCGAAATTGATAATAAATTGGTTTCATCTTAATCAAGTAAAATGTTATACACTAGTATAATAGCCACACCCGACCCACATAAACTAAATGAAACATTTCATATAACATACTTTCAGCTTCAACTCCATATGTAATATATCTTATTATAATAAGTGAGTTTAAAACCCCTAAACAGATCACATTTTGTCATTACGTAACTTCCAGCTTCAACTCCATATGTAACATATCTTATAATGAGTGAGTTTAAAACCCCTAAGCAGATCACATTTCATCCATACGCGACTTTCAGCTTCAACTCCATATGTAACATATCTTATAATGAGTGAGTTTAAAACCCCTAAGCAGATCACATTTCATCCATACGTGACTTTCAGCTTCAAATCCATATGTAACATATCTTATAATGAGTGAGTTTAAAACCCCTAAGCAGATCACATTTCATCCATACGTGACTTTCAGCTTCAAATCCATATGTAACATATCTTATAATGAGTGAGTTTAAAACCCCTAAGCAGATCACATTTCATCCATACGTGACTTTCAGCTTCAACTCCATATGTAACATATCTTATAATGAGTGAGTTTAAAACCCCTAAGCAGATCACATTTCATCCATACGTGACTTTCAGCTTCAACTCCATATGTAACATATCTTATAATGAGTGAGTTTAAAACCCCTAAGCAGATCACATTTCATCCATACGTGACTTTCAGCTTCAAATCCATATGTAACATATCTTATAATGAGTGAGTTTAAAACCCCTAAAAAGATCACATTTCGTCCATACGTGACTTTCAGCTTCAAATCCATATGTAACATATCTTATAATGAGTGAGTTTAAAACCCCCACTATATCACAGTTCGTCCATACGCCACTAAAACAGTACACGTACAGGTATTAGTATCGACTTGCTCCATCTAATATTTCCTGGCGGTATCATTGAACTGACATTCTCAAATAAAAAATGCATTGTTAGATTTTATATTTGAAGCCACGTGCTCCTTTGTTTCACCCTAGGTCAGGCACGGCGGAGCAGAGGAGGCTGGGCGGGGGGGGGGGGGGGGGATTCTAGCCCCTCCCCCTCCAGTAATTCCGAATCATAAATATTATTTGTAGTAAATCTTAATGTAGAGATTAATTTTACTTGTAGAATGCAGGGAATTGCATTTCAGGACAACTAGTTTTCAAACGTTCACGGGGGAGCATAGCCCCCGAACATCCTAGAAACTTTTCTTTGCGTCCTCGATCTGTCACCCCCTCCCCCCGCCCCCTGCAATGTCTACTTGCTTGCGCCGTGCCTGTCTTTTTATATGAAGTGACGTACTTGACAGCTGTGTTGACAGTACACACGACGGGTGCCACCAGTGGAGCAGGATATGCTTTTTCTTTCGCGAACACCTGACATCATTACTGTTAAACCGTGATTCTTGGGTGCATCACAGCTATATTTATTCCTATGAGCCCCTTCCTGTGCCAGTTTTGATTTAGTAAAATAGTCTAGGAGCGGCAGTCCTCTGTTGAATGGTGCAGGAAGTATGCACTGTTTAGTAAAGGATCTACTCGGGTGTGGCTGTCCTCCTTTACCAGAGGCTCCAGAGACTCATGGAATCAATCACTATTTGCCAAATGTCAATTTGAGTCTGTATTGAGTAGATCATGGATATCAGTTTTGTCGTTTATATTTATTATCAATATAATTTGCTTTGAACAGCTTTAAATTGTACTTGCTTTAAATCTGGACAATACTTGTCGCTATCCAATCACATATCTATTTGTTAGATATTAGCTAGTATTCGTATTTTGCATTAGGTATTTATACATGCATTAAAATTCTAAAAGTATGTACAAAGTCGGCCCAAAATGCCTCAACAGCTGAATAGTGTGTTGAAGCAGACAAATATACGAACAACAGTGCATTTACGTATGTATGTATGTATGTATGCATTGATGTGTGTATGTATTGATGTATGAATATGTATATATTGTATGTATGTCGAGGTTGACTGTTACATACATAGATATTAACGCACTGGCGCAGGGGATAATTAAATCCTTTCTGGCCTCACAAATTGTTCCATGCCATTGCTGGGACTCAAACCTGTGGCACCGAATCGCACGCAAATTGCAAGACTAACCACGATGCGCTCTGAGCTATTGAGACATCCATAAAAAAGATGCTCTTTAACTCGACCACATGCATGGGGCCTACAATCTACGCGGTCGATCCCGCTTACATGCATGAAACAGTGGGCAGACCTGGCACTGGCTAGTATGTATTGATGTATGAATATCTATATATTGTATGTATGTCGAGGATGACTGTTACATACATAGATATTAACGCACTGACGCAGGAGATAATTAAATCCTTTCTGGCCTCACAAATTGTCCCATGCCGTTGCTGGGACTCGAACCTATGGCACAGAATCGTCAGCAAACTGTATGCATGTATGTATGTATGTATGTATGTATGTATGTATGTATGTTAAGTTTAAAGTTTGTTTTGTTTATCGACGCCACTACATCACATTGATTTATTAATCATCGGCTATATATTTGGTTATTTTTACGTATAGTCTTAGAGAGGAAACCCACTACATTTTCCATTAGTAGTAAGGGATATTTTATATACACCACCCCACAGGCAGGATATCACATACCACGGTCTTTGGTATACCGGTCGTGCTGCACTGGCTGGAACGACTAAGTAAGTAACCAATCAATCAATCAATACAAGACGGGGGGGGGGGGGGGGGGGGGGGGGTCGAGTAATAAGTCTATGGGATTTACAGTTTGAATTAGAAGAGAAAAAATTATGTTTAATGCATTACAATAACTAAATTTACAATTATATATTTTTTTTAAATAACTAAATCTTACCCTAGTTAAGGTCAATGCGATAAAATTCAATTTCCTTGTCCTGACTGATATTGTGGTGGCCATCTTGGATTTAAATGATATTGCAATGTCTTGATTAGCTGAGTGTTGTTCAAAATTAATTCAAAACTTGATCATGGTACTACTATATACCTTTTTGTCCCTGGAATTGTTATTAGGGGTCTTACAAACTCTTTTCTTCTTTCTTTTTTTTTGTTATCCCACTGTCCACTTTTCTTTCACTCCTTTGAATTCCATCTTATTTCTTCTCGATCTGGCGCCTTTTATCTTTCAACTTACTTCCACATCCCAGTCCTTGTCTCTCCACCCGCGACATGTGTTTGTCTCTTGTGTCTATCCGTGCCACAAACCTGTCATTCCCCATTAGCTTTTAGCTGTGAGCTTAGTCTGAACACTTCGGAGAATGTTCAGTAGTTACTTCTGGCATTGTTAAGATGCACTTGTAACCACCTACTATGCACCTCTAGTATCGGCGGTCGTTAGTGTCGTGGGGCAGACAGCATTATTAACGGCAAAGGACGAGGGTGCCAGGTGGGTGAAGGGAGGTATACAGAGTCTGCACTCGTGGAGAAGTTGAGACAGGTAGGTGATGGTGTGGACAGCTCAGAAGACAGAGTTGGAGGAAACTGACATAAAGGGTCGAAACCGATTGAAATCGTGGGAGAAATTGGAAAGTTTTTTTTATATTAAGATAATGAGAATGGTAGACAGAGGGTGGTGGATGAGAAAGATAAATGAATGTGTGAGCCAACTTTGACGGGATTTGAACCACTGTCATCAGGTTCTTACAAACCTGGTTATTGTTAAACGTTTTGTTTGGATCATAACAAATTATGTTCCTGTTTTGTAGGACCTGTTACCATCAAACTCGACTTCTGAAATCGGAACTTCTTTGAATTTAATTAAAACGGAATGAATCGTGTAGGAATCTAGTATTTATTAGCAAAGAAAACAAAACAAAAATACAAACACAAACACAAAATCAAAAAATGCTGGCGAAAATACATCACAGTACTATGGAACTTAATTTATATCGCTCAAGTATTTGGTTGACGTTCCTGTAAGGTTCCTGTAAGATTGTAGTGCGCCAATCGATGTCACGAAGGGTTATCTCTCACTTCTAGTGGGATGTATCACTTTGATATGTACCAAGCTATACTTAACCATATGGGTAATAAAAAAACGTTATATTTGTGGAATGGAGGTGAAAGGAATGTTTAGAGTAAATGCCAGATTTTGCGTTACGTAACTGTTAACGGAAAACAATGTTATTGTAAATCTGAAAGATGCTGGATTTGTTTAAGGAGGGGTGCATTTTTCAAAAGGCGCATCTTCAGTATATATGGAGGTGCAACGTTTAAATAGAGCTACCGGCCTCGGTGGTGTCGTGGTTAAGCCATCGGACATAAGGCTGTTAGGTACAGGGTTCGCAGCCTGGTACCGGCTCCCACCCAGAGCGAGTTTTAACGACTCACTGGGTAACTGTAAGGCCACTAAACCCTCTTCTGTCTCTCACTAACAACAAACACTTAACCCACTGTCTTGGACAGACAGCCCAGATAGCTGAGGTATATGCCCACGACAGCGTGTTTAAACCTTGAAAAACCCCCACCATGAAATGGTCTATTTATTACATACATCTTTCCTAATTTTGACAATATCTTTCGCTTTTTGTTAATATCTTTTGCTTATCCTATCGAAAACACGTAACGCTATGATATATTTCTTCGGATTTTCCAGAAAATTTACTTCACCATAGACTTTTTAAAAGAAATTGTAATGGAAATTATCTTTATTTAATTAATAAATTAACATTTATTTAATAATACTGCTGTGCAAACATACCTGACAAAGCGATCCTCAAAAACAAAAAACCCACAGAAACAAAACGAATCGAACGCCATTAAATTTTAACTTCCTCTTAATGACAGGACATTGTGTCATCATTATTTAGCTTCGTATTCAATTCGTTTTGGATATTTGATCGTAATTGCACTTCATATTCTTTTTTTATGGGTACAGTTGTTTATTTTTATTTTTATTTTTTTTCAAATACGACCAGACGCATTGGTAATCATCAAACTTAAATACGAAGAAACAAGACAAAGGGAAATAAAGTAAATACGATTTCTATATTTTCACTGTAGCTAAAATTATGTCAAAGTACCAAATGTTTGACATCCAGTAAATCAATAAATCAATGTTCTCTACTGGTGTCGTTAAACAAACAAAACAAGCACGCTCATTCAAATGAACCAGATTATAGTCAATGTAAAGGTTTTTCAATCTGGTTTAGTACAATGTGGACCAGACCATCCTTCCAAACATCGACATACATAATCCTCATACTTCTTAACAGAACTAGGTCCTGGATTGTATCTTAAAGTATCGCTCTGTCCTGAACTCCTGTAGTAGTCCTCTCGTAATAGATCATCGGCTTGTCTCGGCACCTTTCGAGACATTTCGGCATATTCCGTGGATGGCTTCAAACACTCAGCTTTGTTGTTGCTGCGCAGGTGCTGCTGGGTTAAGACTTCGTAGTCTTTGCGCACGCATCTTCCGTTTCCGCTGCAGATGGCTGTGGAACACGCAGCCGCAAAATCAGTGATGTTCTTCACAAATGGCCCGAGGACAGTATTAATGTATTTTTGCATTCGTATACAGTCCTTCTTTCCTCTGAAGAAGTGATGACTGCCCCATAGTACAATACCCGTGGCACCCATGTCGGCCGGTTCTTTTACTGCAAACTGTAGATCGGCCTGGGGAAAGAAAAGCACAAAGAAAAAATATAACATGGTTCTTGTACGTCCTGGAAATCCTGGAATGTCCTTGAATTTTGTTATTTTAAATGGACATACCCCAGTTTTTAAACACTAAGACATATTATTTTACTATTAGAACCGTTTTTGATAATTGAAATCATATTTTACTTAGATTTTATTGTTTAGATTATCCATTTCTGCACATTCGAAGTGTTTTTGGTCATCCTGGTGTTTTTAATATCACAAAATGCATTTCTCATATTTTTAAAAACACACGTGCGTCTGAGAAGTAACAGTTATGGAGTCGAGATTTTGTCTATTTTTAGAGGGTATTTCACCATTTCAACGTCACAGACTCTTGTTTCACTCAATTGTAACTTTATCCAAATGTGTTACAGGTTTGTAGATTAGATAAACTTAGTGTTAATTTTCACGGGTTGAAACTAGGGTCTGTCATTTTAAAATCCAGGTCTGGAATGCCCTGGAAAGAGAATTAAATTTTACTGTGTTCTGGAAATTTAAGCCAAAAATTCGGTGGGTTTTTTTTTTTTTTTTCGCACCTTTACTTTTGTTTTCTAAATTCAGACAACAATTTGTTATACAAACATTCATTGATTGAACATTTCATGTCCTGCAAAAATGTTCAAGTGTAAGAACCATGTAATATAACACACATCAGCACCGGATGCCGGACTTTTCTAGATGGGGGTGCAATTTGAAAAGGCACCTATACTTGTTACCTTTTTATCTACCATCTATTACTGTGATCCATTGATTGACTGTCTGACTGACTGACTGACTCTCTGACTGACTGACTGACTGACGGACGGGCGGACTGACTGATTGAATGAATATTTTTTATGATTCCAACGAAAATAAAAAGAGGCATTATTTTTAATGGTAACATTATTTTTAATGGTAACATTATTTTTAATGGTGTACGAGACAGTGTGGCCGGGGGTGGGTCGGGGGTGGGGGGTCACGCAACTGTATATATCTTATTGTTTCATTCGGCTTCCTGTGTTGAATTGTACTACGTTAGTTCTTAGATACTTTTTATCGATTAGTCTCTCCTAACTTATTTAATTATTTATATTGATTGTATGCATTGGTTGTATTTATTCTTTTGTAATGATAATCTGTCTGTCTGTCTGCCTGTCTCTTTGTCAAGAATAATTTTATTTTAACAAACTAAATGTTTGTTTTGTTTAACGACACGTCTAGAGTACAATATTTCAATAATTATCGGCTAATGTATGTCAAACATTTGGTAATTTTGACACCTGTTTCCATTAGTAGCAAGGGATCTTTTATATGCACCATCCCACAGACAGGATAGCACATACCACGTTCTTTGAAATGCCAGTCGTGGTGCACTGGCCGGAACGAGAAATAGACCAATGGGCCCACTAAGGGATAAAATAATCCTAGACCACTGGGCTACGTCCCACTCCTTTTTTTAACAAACAGTCAAACGCATACCTCGGTGAATAAATACTCTCCACTCTCGAAGATGCTGTACGGCATGGTGGGAACGTGCAGTCCCGTGAACTTGGCCTGGATTCTCAAGGTCTCGTTGATCTGTTGTCGGACGTAATGCGCACGCGCGGTGGTCGAGGTTTTGAGCGGATTGGTGTATATGCGCGGAAACAGGGCCGTGCTGGATTTAAACAACCAACCAATTCTGAAGAAGAAGAAGAGAAGAAGAAGAAGAAAAGAGGATAAAGTTAACGTTTGTTTTGTTTTAATTACACCACTAGAGCAAGCTGGTTAACTAAATCATCAATTATTGGATTTCAAACATTTAGTAATTTTGACATATAGTCTTAGAGCAGAAACTCAATTTCCCATTAGTAGCAAGGGATCTTTTATATGCACCAAAGAAAGAAAGAAATGTTTTATTTAACGACGCACTCAACACATTTTATTTACGGTTATATGGCGTCAGACATATGGTTAAGTACCACACAGATTTTGAGAGGAAACCCACTGTCGCCACTACATGGGCTACTCTTTCCGATTAGCAGCAAGGTATCTTTTATTTGCGCTTCCCACAGGCAGGATAGCACAAACCATGGCCTTTGTTGAACCAGTTATTGATCACTGGTCGGTGCAAGTGGTTTACACTACCCATTGAGCCTTGCGGAGCACTCACTCAGGGTTTGGAGTCGGTATCTGGATTAAAAATCCCATGCCTCGACTGGGATCCGAACCCAGTACCTACCAGCCTGTAGACTGATAGCCTAACCACGACGCCACCGAGGCCGGTTCATACTAAACTACGTCTGAACCAAAATGTTAACAAATACGAAAAATTGCTCTCCTACCTTTATTTTTCGTTAGATGTTACCCACATTTTGTCCAAACAGAAATCTTAAGAAACCCATTACAATGACACAGATTCCACATACTAGATGATAACCATGTCACCTATATCGACTTGTAATTTTGTGCCGGCTGCCATTTTGACTTTTTATGGAATATTAACAATTTTGTTTGAAGTGAAGTACATACCACGACATTTGATATACAAGTCATGGTGCAATGACTGGAACGAGAAACAGCTCAATGGCCTCACCGAGTAGAAAAAAAAGAAGAATTTTTCAGGTAAACTGTAGCAAATAATTGGATATATACTTGAAATTTCATACTTATTTGACTGCCAACACATCTTACTGTGAGACTTGGAACGTAACAAACGATAGGTGGTGTATTACTTTAAAAAGGGGGTAACATCCCGAATGGCACTACTTAATAGAGACAACGACTCAACAGGGTGAGAGTATAACTGTGGTGTCTGTCTGACGTTAGTGTTAGAGTGCTTTATGTAACCGGGCCCTGGAACATACTTGTCGTTTGTAGTTGACGTTTCTGGGTAGCTGCACGTGTCGCCACTAGGAGATGTGCCATAGCAACGAGGAAAACCATAGTAACCCCATTTCCCGAGCGGACGTAGGGATTGACTCGCTTCTAGCGTTCCCTGCATGATCAGTCTGTAAAATAATAATAACAATAATAATAATAATAATAATAACGATGATGATGGTTATAATAATACTGATGATGATGATGATAATGATAATGATGATGACGACGATCATTGGGCTATTTCTCGTTCCAGCCAGAGCACCATGACTGGTATATCAAAGGTCGTGGTATGTGTTATCATGTCTGTGGGATGGTGCATATAACAGATACTTTGCTACTACTAAAAAAAAACACCAAACATTTAGCAGGTTTCCTCTCTAAGACTAGATGTGACAATTACCAAAATTTTCACATCCAATATTCGATGATTAATCTATCAGTGTGCCTTTGATATACCAGTCGTGGTGCACTGGCTGGAACGAGAAATAGCCCAATGGGACCACCGACGGGGATCGATCCTACACAGACCGCGAATCAGGCTATCGCTTTACTACTGAGCTACGTCCCGCCCCAAACTCCAACCAAGGAGTCGATCGCTCGTGATGGTACGTACAGAAAGAAAGATAACAGGCAGGATAGCACAAACCATGGCCTTTGTTGAACCAGTTATGGATCACTGGTCGGTGCAAGTGGTTTACACCTACCCATTGAGCCTTGCGGAGCACTCACTCAGGGTTTGGAGTCGGTATCTGGATTGAAAATCCCATGCCTCGACTGGGATCCGAACCCAGTACCTACCAGCCTGTAGACCGATGGCCTAACCACTATGCCACCGGGGCCGATGGTACGTACAGAGCCTCGTATTACATTTAGATCGAACCACCTCGATGAATGTATTTGATTAATTGGGGGTTTTCTCGTTCCAACCAGTGCACCATAACTGGCCAAAGGCCGTGGTATGTGCTTCCTGTCTGTGGGGAAAGTGCATATAAAAGATCACTTTAAAAAAATGTAGCGGGTTTCCTCTGATGACTACGAGTCAGAATGTCCAAATGTTCGACATCCAATAGCCGATGATTAATTAATCAATGTGCTCTAGTGGTGTCGTTAAACAAAACAAACTTTGCTTCGATATACCAGTCGTGGTGCACTGGCTGGAACGAGAAATAGCTCAATGGGCCCACCGGCGGGGTTCGATCCTAGACCGAGCGCGCATCAGTCGAACGCTTTTCCACTGGGTTACGTCCTGCCCCAAACTCCAACCGTGATGGCACCCACATAACCTCGTAGTATTACATTTAGAATCAATGCAGGCCTCTGAAATATGCGAGTGCGATAGTTTCATTCGCGCATCGCTCGCGTAAGTATAGTTTTACGTAACCCATTTTTCATTCGCGCACTGAATTTATGACATCATTTACATGGTGATGACGGGTTAGGTAAAAACGAAATGGGTTACCTGAATTTGTTATTGTGTAACCCATAAATGGTTTACGCAAATTTTCAATTCTCGGAGGCCAGGGCCCATATTTTCGAAGCCTTCTTAGCTCTACGAAATCGTAAAACAATCTTTGGGTGTGACGTCACTACAGCAAACGCCATAGTGACGTCATAGCTTCCGATGATTTTTTGTTTATGATTTCGTAGGCTTTAAGGGACATTCTCATTACGCGATTAGTCGTACTGACTTGTCGCATGCGATGGAATCGTACCGTGAGAACACCTAACTAGGAACGACTTTAGTCTTATACGACAAGTCATGTCGGAATCGTACCGATTAGAGCATGTCCTATTTCTCACAACAAATCAGCCAATCAAATCACATTAAAGTAAAACCGTTTAGTTTTTTCACTTCCGTGTTTTTTTCATTTGCTTCTAAACATGTCAAAATGTCTGCATTGCATGGGTCCATACACCCTATTATTGTCCAGATGTGGCCAATAATTGTTTTGTTACATAATGCCATCAGAAAATTGTCTACATTTATGTTTTCTTTATTTCACTAGAAATTTGTATGCAAAATTGTTAAACTGACGATCTTTTACGTCATTACATCTTATGACGCAACGTCTTCCCACACACACGATTCGAGTCACTACGACAAATCGCACGCGACAAGTCGGTGCGACTAATTTTTCATGAAAATATGGGCCCTGAATCTGAATCTCACCTTGCGCCGATGTTAAATTCCCGCTCAGCCTCGTCCCAGATCTGCGTCTTGTTGGTCCAGGCTGGAAATCTGGCTTGAACCAGTTCCACAGATTTCTCTTTGTACACGGCCAGAGAGTCAAAGTTGTGGTAGAAGTATGGCCGCCATGCCTCCCAGTCGAGCACCGCCAGGCCCTTGAAATCCGGTGACGGGATGAGCTGTTTGGTGAAATAGTCCGCGTACCTGAAGTGTTTTGCCCTGTCTGCTAACTGTTCAACAAAAAAAAAAAAAATAAAGTCAAAGTTTGTCTTGTATAGCGACACCTCTGGAGCACACAGACATATTAATCATAGGCTATTGGATATCAAACATTTGGTAATTTCGACATACAGTCTTAGAGAAGAAACCCACAACATTTTTCTATTAGTAGCCAATCTAATTAAAATTAGCTCCGACCAGCAGAGCTAATTTTAATCAGATTTGTTAGTAGCAAGGGATCTTTTATATGCACCATCCCACAGACAGGGTAGTACATACCACGGACTTTGATATACCAGTAGTGGTGCACAGGCTGGAACGAGAAATAACCCAATGGGCCCACCGACGGGGATCGATCTCAGACCGAACCCGCATCAAGCGAGCGCTTTACCACTGGGCTACGTCCCGCCCCAAAAATAAATTAATATAATCGAGAAAATGGGGGGGGGGGGGGGGGGGGGCGCCGTATTATGTGTTTTTGGTGGGGGGGTGGTAGTTTTTTTTTTTTTTACTTATTTCTATTTATTTGGTTTTGATTTTGTTTGTTTGAGGTGTTCTTGTTGGGGGGTGTTGTTGGGAGGGTTTTTTGGGGTGGTTTTGTTGTACTGGGGGGTTGGGGGGGAGGGGGTATTTTTACCATGCCGGTACAGTGAAAATATCGTTAAAATATCGTGTTCACACTTTAGTTATACTAGTTTAGTTACACCAATTTAAAGTGTAAGTGGGAACGCAGCTTATAAGTTAATTTTAAAAATGCCTGTTTCGTCAACAGGAAGGAAGGAAGGGAAATGTTTTATTTGAGGACGCACTCAACACATTTTATTTACGGTTATTTGGCGTCAGACATATGGTTAAGGACCACACAGATATTGAGAGAGAAAACTCGCTGTCGCCACTTCATGGGCTTCTCTTTTCGATTAGCAGCAAGGAAATCTTTTATATGCACCATCCCACAGACAGGATAGTACATACCACATACCTTTGTTACACCAGTTGTGGAGCACTGACTGGAACGAGAAATAGCCTAATGGGTCCACCGATGGGGATCGATCCTAGACCGACCGCGCATCAAGCGAACGCGTTACCACTGGGCTTTGTCCCTCCCCCGTTTTGTCAAGACAGTCATGACCCATTGTAGATAAATGTCGTCTTCAACATTATGTTGGAGATGACGTTTGATACTTGTGACTGGCTGTTCCACGGTGATGATACGGTCACAGGAGCCACACAATCCAATAATGAATATAGGTAGTACTAAACCAAATAACATCCGGCTGGGTCAAAGTTCAAACTTTTGATAGAGCAGTTAATACCACAAGTTCTGCCATTGGTGATAAATGTGAGTTTTTGTTGTGAAAAAAAAAAAGAGCCATACTCCGGCAAACTAAATTAAAATTACATGTACTCAAATAGCTTCTTAAGTTTACTTTCGATGAACTGTCCCAAATCATGTGTAAACTTACTTCAGAAAAACTGCGCCATTTTTATTTTATTTTATTATTATTATTTTTTTATTTTTTTCTTTTTTTGACTTAATGCTACGGGACATTCAAAATTCAATAGCATCACAAGTGCCTCCGTCCGTTATCGACACTGGTCGGGCTACTGGTGCTCTCTTGCACTTGCTAGCACTGGCGGTTCCTTCTACCACCCACCCCAAACCCTTTCCTGTCTTGGGTCCCGTTCCACAAAGCGATCTTAGCGCTAAGATTACCGTAAGTGTATATGCTAGATGTGCAGTTACTGTGATCTTAGGGCTAAGATCGCTTCGTGGAACGGGGCCTGGACTGAGGAGCCGGCGTAAGTTGACACCTGTGCCCATGACAGGCGTGCGCTACAACAGCTTGCTCTGAATGTGCACGTTAAGCCATATGACCTGACCTGACAAAACCATTTCGTTTCATCTGGACAAAAACATTATGCAATTTTATTTCATCTAGTACCACTGTGTCAAGTAGCCTTGTGCTTGAAACATATATGGGGTACCTGTAAACAAAAACGGCACTCACATTTTGTTTGAAACTAGGGTGGTCATAGACGCTACCCGTCATCTCTGAAATGAGCAGCTTAACTCCCAGTATTTTCTGATTTAATTTAAGGGAGAGGAATGGTAGTATTTATATCCGTGGTGTATATATTATGTCGATTATTACGTTGAAAGTAGAAGTTTTAGCCGCATATATTATTATTGTCGTCAGTGGGATTTCATTTGGTGGTATACACCCTATAATATAAGGACATATAGTCCATCCCATCATTCTATAAAAATGTTTTTTTGTAACTAGTTTCAGTTTGGTTTGACGATAGAAGACAAGTAAATGTGTTTTGGAAATAACAAAGAAAAACCTGTTTGTGTCCAATTTAGAAAACAATCGGCTCAGAAATAAATAACGTGTAGTAAATTCCATAGTATGAAAAAAGGCGTTCTTTGTGGGACGGACTATCGTTAGATTGTTTTGTGTCGTATGAAACTGATTACAGGATGTTAACTTCCTCTCTAAGACTATGCGTCAGAATTGTCAAATGTTTTAAGAAAAAAGAATGAAAAAGGTTTCAACCTGGAATACCGTACAGACATTTTAAAAGGACATTCCCGAGTTTGCTGCATTGTAAGATGTTTCCGACTAAAGTAGAAAGAAATGTTTTATTTAACGACGCACTCAACACATTTTATTTATGGTTATATGGCGTCAGACATATGGTTAAGGACCACACAGATTTTGAGAGGAAACCCGCTGTCGCCACTGCATGGGCTACTCTTCCGATTAGCAGCAAGGGATCTTTTATTTGCGCTTCCCATAGGCAGGATAGCACAAACCATGGCCTTTGTTGAACCAGTTATGGATCACTGGTCGGTGCAAGTGGTTTACACCTACCCATTGAGCCTTGCGGAGCACTCACTCAGGGTTTGGAGTCGGTATCTGGATTAAAAAATCCATGCCTCGACTGGGATCCGAACCCAGTAGGCCTACCTACTAGCCTGTAGACCGATGGCCTGCCACGACGCCACCGAGGCCGGTTCCGACTAAAGTAGTGTCGGAAATAGAATTAAAATGATTTTTGTAAATTATTTCTTTCATATTAAACTGACAAGTAAATATTTTGTAAATACCTATTAATGATACTCTACCTAATTTAGCATTTACTTGTTTGGGCTCTCATTGATGTACAAGGTGGTGTTTACTCTTGAAATTGAAATAACAATGTCAGTAAACAGGAGATTTGTGACCTTTATTGGAACAGACTATAACACATTTTGATCATATGTGTCAATTTTATTTACCCTTAAACAAACTTTTAATTTAAAACTGCAAGTTAACTGATTATTTTGAATTGCAGCATAAATTATTAATTATGACCAGCATATTTAGTGAATATAAATTCAATATAAGTACATTCGAAATTTACACAATCTTGCAACCACTTAAAGGTGCTATATTAGAAGTTATATGTGAGCATTTGTTTGTGATAAACATTCTCCAATAAAAATTTATTTTCTACTAGTAAATAAAATTATTTCCTATAATCATTTATGGGCATAAAGTTATTAAAGGTGTAGTCTTTAAATGTTAAAGCACAATTTAATAAAAACATGATTTGCAATTGCTGTCATTATGCAACTTTGAGATATCACCTTTAATACTGATATAATAGATCACAAACTCAGAATGGTTCTTGACAGTTTTGCTCAAAAGTTACTTATAAATGTCTACAAATATTTTGTTTTGGAGAGAGATAGGGGTAAACATAATCAGAAACAGTCCTTCACATATTGTAATAGTAATGAAATTGACAATGCATGTTTACCACAATTTTTTATAGTCTGTTCCAATAAAGTGCACAAATCACCTGTTTACCAACATCGTTCTTTTAATTTCAAGAGTAAACACCACCTTCTACATCAATGAGAGCCAAAACAAGTAAATGCTAAATTAGGTAGACTATCGTTAAATATGTATTTGCAAAATATTTACTTGTCTGTTTAATATGTAAGAAATTATCGACGAAAATCATTTTTATTCTATTTCCGACAGTACTTTAATAAAATATTTCTACGATTAAACTTACATATTAAATACATTTTCTTGTTTAGAATATCATTGTTTGTATATTTAATGTGTTTCTGGTCGTCTTAATATTTGTAAGAAGCCCAAACTGGATTTTGTCTTCAAATAATTTCGAACGTACGAAAAAAAAAATTTTTTAGGAAATGAAATGAAATTTAACCTAGTACAAATATTAGAACGATCAGAAACACGTTTAATATACAGTCATTAATATTTTACGCAGAAAAATATATTTGATATGTAATTACAGTCGTCAAAAAGTCTCTGTTAGTCGATAACATCTTAAAAATTGCAGTAAACTCAGGAATGTCCCTTTAAGAGATGTATTATAATTAAAGGGACACTCCTGAGTTTGCTGCATTGTAAGATGTTTCCGACTAATAAAATATTTCTACGATCAAACTTACATATTAAATCTATTTTCTTGTTTAGAATATCAGTGTCTGTATATTCATTGTGATTCTGGTCGTGTTAATACTAGTAAGAAGCCCAAACTGGATTTTGTCTTTAAATAATTTCGTACGTACGAAAAAAATTATAAAATGAAATTTAACCTAATATACAGCCACTGATATTTTATGCAGAAAAATATATTTGATATGTAATTACAATCGTTAAAAAGTATTTGTTAGTCGATAACATCTTAAAATATGCAGCAAACTCAGGAATGTCCCTTTAAGAAAACAGGAAAGTCTCATACTAACTTGTGGTACTCCGCCATTGTGCATCTTTCCATTCTTCTCAATGTAAGGCCAGTATCCGAAACCATAAAATATCGCCATCTGGTCGCCATAGAAACTGTCATTCTTGTTGGCCAGAATGCCCCACTCCGCGAGGCTTAGATGTATGTCATGTTGGTCGCAAGGTACACCAGACGGCACGTTCCATACAACGACAAACGGTCGGTCGGGAAGTAAAAATGGGGGCGTACAACCGCGACTTTTCTCTGCTGAAACTTGATAAATCGGCCGAAGCACAAACGTCATGAAAATGACGGCAAAACGTAGTGCATATACAGCACCGGTGAAGTCTCTGGTTTGAAACATGTCTGTCTACGTGTACGGTTAAAGTAGGTACTAGATGTTTGAGCGCAAAACACAACAGTGGTTATACTGTCGACCCGCTGGTCCTACTACTTATATACAGAATATACGCTGAAAGCGAGCCGAGATTTCCTGTTCAGTTGGGCGTATCACCGGGAGCGAAATGTTTACATTGAAAAGGGTGGGGAGGTGCGTATAGGGGTGGGAAAGAAAGAAAGAAAGAAGTGTTTTATTTAACGACGCACTCAACACATTTTATTTACGGTTATATGGCGTCAGACATATGGTTAAGGACCACACAGATTTTTTTAGAGGAAACCCGCTGTCGCCACATAGGCTACTCTTTTACGACAGGCAGCAAGGGATCTTTTATTTGCGCTTCCCACAGGCAGGATAGCACAAACCATGGCCTTTGTTGAACCAGTTATGGATCACTGGTCGGTGCAAGTGGTTTACACCTACCCATTGAGCCTTGCGGAGCACTCACTCAGGGTTTGGTGTCGGTATCTGGATTAAAAATTCCATGCCTCGACTGGGATCCGAACCCAGTACCTACCAGCCTGTAGACCGATGGCCTGCCACGACGCCACCGAGGCCGGTATTATAGGGGTGGGGTGATATTTACTTGAGGGTTTGGTGAGCAAGTACAGTATCTTAGCCTATGGTTATCAAAATGCCTTCTGTTCTCTTTTTCTTTTTTTCCTCTTCTTTTTCTTTAGGTCTACGTACAAATATGTTTTCCTTAATGATTTTATCACTTTTTTGTCTTTGGGGAGGGATGGAGTGAGAGTTGATATTATCAAAATGTAAGACTGTATTAAAAAGATAAAGTTTGTTTTGTTTAACGACACCACTAGAGCACATTGGTTTTATTAATCATCGGCTATTGGATGTCAAACATTTGGTAATTTTGACATATAGTCTTAGAGAGGAAACCCGCTATATATTTCCATTAGTAGCAAGGGATGTATTATATGCACCATCCCACAGACTGGATAGCACATACCACGGTCTTTGATATACCAGTCGTAGTGCACCGGCTGGAACTAAAAATAGCCAATCCACTGACGGGGATCGATCCTAGGTTGACCGTATATCAGTCGAGCGGTTTAATACTGGGCAACGTCTCGCCCCTCCCCACAAGAAGGCGTTCTTCAAAATTTAGGCTGTTAAATGATTTTGAGATATGTGAAATTGGGGGGGGGGGGGGGGGGGGCGGGGCAATGGGGCACAACTTGAAAATGTTTTTTTAAAAGAAAACCTATCTTGGGCGGGGCCGTCTTGTGGGATGGTCCAGACGCATATCCAGTGAGATGGTCCAGAGGCATATCCAGGGGTAATGGGCAGGGGAACCGACCCCACCTAAATATAATCAAGTGCCGCTTTTTGTTGCCTTTTTTTTTTTTTTTCCTTCTTTCTTTCTTTAAAGTTCATTAGGTTTCCCATTTCTCGCGTATGTCCATGTGGCTTTTTTCCCTAATTCCCCCTCAAATATTTTCTGGATCTACCCCTGTGCTCGCCACATTTTGTGGCCTAATACATGCCCGTAGCCAACGGGGGGTCGGGGTGGGTCAGTCGATCCCCCACACACATACTACCGGTCTCTTTTTTCAATATGCCTCCGGACCCCCCCTAAGCAACTCGAGCGCTTCGCGCCCTCGTGTGAGACACTTCCTGCCTCACCATAAGCCTAAACGACCCCCCACTCTCACAATCCTGGCTACGGGCCTGTAATAGAGCCTTGTTAAGATCTACGAAAAAGGAACTTTTAGTTTTTCGTATGGATGAAAGGGAGAGGGTGCTACCCTCCCCTAACTATCGCCATGCTTGTCCCTTCATAAATACTCTTATTCGTTATCCTATACTTTGTCCAGGGACTGTAACACAAATCTCCTTTGTTATCAAGTCAGGTGACCAAGCACAGCTAAACTTTTAAAACGTACTGCACAACCTAACTGGGTCAACCTTGTTCAATACACCGTGCAGTCTCGTTTTCCTTTGTATTTTAGTTTTCTATTATTATTATTTTTTATCACTGCTTGACTACACATTCACACCTACTTTTAGAGTCAACAGCTACAGGGTGTGCTATTCCAAATACAATCCCATAGGCGACCATGTTAACGTTTGTGTTTAAAAACACTATATGCAATATATCAACCAAACTATGACCCATACATATCAATACTACAACCCTTACCTAAACGTAGTAACTGAAGAAAATAATACCTTACATAACCAGATATTTTACAACACCCTAGTTTCGCTCAAACACATTTAAAGGGACATTCCTGAGTTTGCTGCAATTTGTAAGATGTTATCGACTAACAAAGACTTTTTAACGATTGTAATTACATATCAAATGTATTTTTCTACATAAAATACTAGTGACTGTATATTAAACGTGTTTCTGATCGTTCGTATATATGCACTAGGTTACATTTCATTATATTTTCTAAAATATTATTTTTTCGAACGTACCAAATTATTTGAAGACAAAATCCAGTTTGGGCTTCTTACAAATATTAAGACGATCAGAAACACATTTAATAAACAGCCACTGGTATTCTAAATAAGAAACTATATTTAATATGTAAGTTTAATCGTAGAAATATTTTATTAGTCGGAAACATCTTACAATGCAGCAAACTCAGGAATGTCCCTTTAAGTACATTTTTGTTTTTACAGGTACTCCATACATGTTTCAAGCACAAGGCTACTTGACAGTGGTAATAAAACTAAAACCGTATACATGTAACAGAGTCCAAGTATTGATAACAACAACACGTCTCGTTTGGAAAACCTTTTTCACTCTCGTGGGAGAATCAATGTGTCAATGACAAACACCCTGCAAGATTAAAAATACACAGTATATAATAATAATAACAATTCGTTATCCGTTGAGGCAAACAAATCCCACCCAAAACCCACTGTCCCTCCAGTAATCGGCCTTTACTAAATTTCCTCTTTCCAAATTTGGCCTCATCAATTTTAACTACTTTGCCAACACCACCGATTTGACGACTCGATTCCTGTTCCACTATGTAAGAACACACCTCGCGACAATAGGTGTAATAGTCACTGACGGTCTATGTCGCTGTCGTCAGGACTCTGTAGTCTTCGATGTCGTCAGGACTCTGTCGTCTTCGCTGTCGTCAGGACTCTGTCGTCTTCGCTGTCGTCAGGACTCTGTCATCTTCGCTGTCGTCAGGACTCTGTAGTCTTCGATGTCGTCAGGACTCTGTCGTCTTCGCTGTCGTCAGGACTCTGTCGTCTTCGATGTCGTCGATGGCGTGGCTGTAATCTAATTGCTTTATAAAGCAGTACGTTAATAAAATACTTTTTCTAAAAGAAATTTTAGATCCGGCAAACCAACTGCCGCTTCTCAATTATACTTGGTTTTTAGACTTCCTACATATCTTTTTGTTACATTGGAAACGAAAATCAATTGTTTTTGTGGTTTTTCGTTTAATTTTAAAAAGTTTCGATAGTTCGTCGCCACAAGTTGGACACTTCACAGAGGTTGGCAATAACTTATATTCCTGGCAAAACGATATGGACTTTTGTACCGTTTCCAATTTTTTAAATAAGGCATTAAAATTCAATTTTCTAATGTTTCCACGTTTTTTTTCCCTAATATCAAATTCACTTTCTAAAGATTTTCGCTTATTCGCCATTACAAAACGAATTATGTGGAAACAATAAATGTGTGTCCTTTTATTCACTTTACACCCCCACGCAAAAGCGTGCGTTGTACGTTTCATGCGATGCATGATGCATGCATCAATTCGGCACACACATTATTCACATGACAATCAAAATAAACAACATAAGTGTGCGTGTAAATAACCCATTTCAGCCATTTATTTGAATCGGATTATTTCGGTAACTTTCGGCTCATTCCGTAAATGTGTGTTCCACAATTAACATCAATATATTAACCGCTTTCAACAACTTCCTCAATAGCTCAGTCGGTTACGCAGAAGTCAGACAAGCTGTTGTCAAGAGTTTGAATCCTCGCAAAGGTAAGTATAAGTTAATAAATTGTACTTAATGAAATTAATATGTCAATATAACATTGCAAAGTACCAAACAAATAAGCGGAAGGTAAAAAAATAAAATAATAATAATAATAAAAAAATCCTTCTTTACTTTTTCTTTATTTGGTAGGACTTGTAGTATTAACTGTTCTATTAAAAGTGCACCTCGAACTTTGACCCAGCCGGATGTTATTTGGTTTAGTATTGCCTACAGGTAGTGCGTACACTACAGTCACAGTTCCGTCAGTCTCTGCGACTTTCTTATTTTACCACTCTTTGTATATAATAATAATAATAATAATATCAATAACAACAACATAATATTTATTTACTATTAGTTTTACCATGAGACTTTTTCTGTTGTTACTTTGTGTCGGGCTCGGATCGTCAAATCAAAATACGGGAAATTCCGATGGCTGTACCGCCCCGTTTCTACTACCGAACAAACCGTTCGTAGTTGTATGGAACGAGCCGTCTGGTGAATGTGGCCCAGTGGAACTGAATTTGACGGAATGGGGGATCGTGACGAACAAAGACGACCGCTTTGGTGGCGATGAGCTGACCATTTTCTACGTTCTAGGGGACTGGCCCTACTTTAGAAAGAATGGATCGGCCCACAATGGCGGGATTCCGCAGGTAAGAATTTACATATTAGAACTAGTGACTACTGTATTTAAAAGTGGAGACAGGCGGTACCTCAGTGGTATAGCGATTTTCTGATGGCGAAGGGTCGCCATGAGTGGAGGTGGTTTTTTGTTGTGTTTTTGTTGTTGTTTGGTGCGGGGGGGGGGGGGGGGGGGTCCCATCCCAAGCAGTGACTACGACAGTGGTATGTACTGTCCTATCCTTTATGCAGATTTTGTATGTGTTGTTTTGTTCGGGATTTTTTTTTTTCTTTCTTTTTGTTTGTTTTGTTTGGGAGTTTTATGTAGGAGGTTTACCATCTCAAGCAGCGTCTGCGACAGTGGTATATACTGTCCTGTCCTTTCTGCAGATTTTTATTTCTTATTTTGTTTGAGGTTTTTTTTTTTTTTTGGTGGGGGGGTTGGCTGGGGGTTTTGTTTGTTGTTTTGTTTTGGATTTGTTTTGGGGTGCACCATCACAAGCAGTGTCTACGACAATGCTATGCACTGTCCCGTCCTTTCTGCAGATTTTTTGTTTGTTGTTTGGTTGTGTTTTGGGGGGGTTTGGGGGGTCGCCATGACTGGAGGTGGGGTTTGTTTTTTGTTGTTTTGTTTGTTGGTTTTTGTTTTGTTGTTGGGGTTTTTTTTGGGGGGGTGGGGGGTGGGGTGGTATATACTGTCCATGGTATGTACTGTTCAATCCATTCTGCTTCATCAGTAAGCGTAACCTGAGTAGCCTAAAACGGCTGTTCTGTTTTTCTCTCTACATGAATAAAGTTTCAAAATAACCAAATGTTAGACACCAAATAGCCGTGGGCGGGGCGTAGCCCAGTTGTGAAGCGCTCGCCTGATGCGCGGTCAGTCTTGGATCGATCCCCGTCGGTGGACCAATTGGGAGTAGTAGGACCGCTCACTCAGCCTGAAAATATGTAATACCCTTTACAGCTTTTAGCGTGGATTGTCCAAACAAAAGATGTTCAGGGGCACATTCCACGACATCTATGGACCGTATTAACTGGCTTATGGTTTCTGTTGCTGGGAGCAGGTGACCGTGAGAAACGGCGTCATGCATTATAGCGACATTGTGTCTAGACTTAAAATCAGGTATGCGTGTGTAGTGATTGTATTTTTCAAAAACAAATGTCTTAAGTCCCGCTGGAATCGAAAGGCGTATGGACGGAATGGCATTGCGTTTTCACACTTTGATTGTCGACCTCATGCGAAGCGAAATTTTATTTTTAATTAGGTCTATGCATTGTTTGTGCTCTCGATCTACCCCCACCCCCACCCACCCACCTGGACTCTTAGCTAGTTACGGCGTGCTGCGCGAGTATCGAGTCGAGTACACTGGATCATGGGCGACTGTGACCTTAGTGTACTGCGATCTCGACACCACGTGGAAAGAGGAGACGTGCGCCAGGGGCGACACAGGGGGAACCAAACTAGGCGCCTCAACCGCCAGCGGCGGTTACAGCTGCGTCGACGCCCCCTCCATCTACTCAGCGGAAGGAGACCAGCTCGCCACAGGCGGACAAGTCAACGGACGCACCTAGCGGGACACTGGATACTGCCATATACCAGTCACCACCGCGACGGCCCACATCTACTCCCATGCCGACTCCGGTGAAGCGGTTAACTTTACCTACCGCTCCTGTTGAGTCGGCAATGGATACAGTTGTTGCTACGGCTGCTAAGCGGAAAGCCGTCACACCACCAGACGACCACCCTGCTAAGTCGAAGCCGCCTGTTCCAACAATCCCCCCGCCTGCAGAGGAGGACATAGACCCGTGGGAGTTGGCCTTGGGGAAACTCAAGAGACAATTCCGGGACTACGTCCAAGGGGATACAACAGACACGAAGAAGTTGAGAGGCCGGTACAGCAACCAGAAATGGAAGCCACTGCCGGATGGGACTCACTACGAGCTGCACACCCTACGGTTCAACGACGCGACGGGACTTGTCGTGACCTACCGGCGCCAGCAGATCTTCAGACAAGCGATTCTTCTATATCAGATGGACAGCCCAACTATCCACCGAATCGTCATGACATCGTTATCCAGGACTTGCTCGGCAGGAAGCACCTGATCCCGTCACTGACTGCTGGACCGGTCCTCAACTCTCCGTAGGCGCCAACCTCTCTTAGGACAGGCACCTCCTGTTTTGGGCTTAGTTGGACTTAAAACATTTCGGCCGCTGTTCAAAATGTTATGTTTATTTTTTTTTGTAAACAGTCCGACACAGTTTATTTTGGCAGCCCGTCTAAATTGCTCAAATCACCTTAAAACCTTTTCGGTCGAGCACTCTAATTTTATAGTTTGGACTTAGCTCATTTTCCTTTCTGTCTTTGACCAACTACTAAATTCGTATTCCAAATTCCGCCCACCTCAAACTTACCCCCCGGCCCGGACCATATAGATCGGACTTTAAACTTTTAGACCTTCGTTCAAAATTTTATGTCGAAATTACTTTAAAAAAAAAAAAATTATTCAATAGTCCGATCCTCTCTTCTTTCTCTTATTTATTTTTGGACTGTCCTTCATAAATGCTCTAAATTATATAAATATTCGGCCGAGCAGTCAATTCATTTTATATTTGGTTTGTAAATTTTTATTATTATTATTTTTTTTAATCCTACTAATTTCTTTTACAAATTGCTATTTTCAAAATTCTGTCCATCGGGGCCTGGGTATTGCTATAACTTTGCATTTAATCACGTTCACAGATAATTTTCAAAAACAAAAATTATCGTTATTCTGCTAAAAATATAAATAATGTTTTGCGTTAAAATTACATTTTGATATAAATTTAATATTAAAACAGTCGTGAACGCAATCTCATTAAAGTACATGACGTCATTTTGTGTGTTTGCCAAATCGCGATGATGTTATATTTAGTACCGACAAAGTCATTGGTTTGTAAGCGTCAAATCATCCAGTAATATTGTACGTCACAACACTGCATATTTCTCATTGAGAAAATACGGAAAATATTTTCCCTGTTATGAGTGGTCACGGTGAGGGTAATAGATATAGTTATTTATTAAATTAGTAAAAATTAAGATTTTCTTCATGGTGTATGAACTGCACGAAAACAGGAAGTACTAGTAATGAAAGTTGATCGGTTACCACAGGTATCAAACCAATACACGTCTATTATAGACTGCAGTCTTATAATAATATACTTTCGTGTTTGTCTCGTCTTAATAAAGGGGAAACAAGGCGGTATAGGCCCACAGTTTTGAAAATTTGACCATACGTTATCTCGGTGCCCTCAGGCGTACGCGTCCCATCTTTTGTTTTTTAATATTATGTTAGAATTAAAGGGAAATGCCAATAACAAAACGTTTATTCATATTTGCATTGTTACCAACAGCTATGTACGGTTCTGTAAGTTTTTAACATGGATTATAACTAATATTGTAAAATGATGGAAATACATGGTGAAACGTTTTCAGGCCAGCTCATTTTCTCAAATATGTCCATAATTTTTGACAGAATGTGAAGGGTTGCTCCACATTTTTTTTTTTTTGGGGGGGGGGGGGGGGGGGAGGGGTGGAAGTAGCTAATCCTCCATCTCGAACGCGAATGCTAATAATATACCGGTAACGAGTTTCAACTACAAAGTGATGAAGTGTAAGCTATTCCTCGCTTATGTCCCTTTCCAAATCTGCGGTAACCCATGTAAAAAGCGTGTTTTGTAAACACGGGTAAAACACACACATGTTAAATACACCACGGGTGTATGTCTTGGTCAGGTTTTTCAGCGTTTTACGTAAGCCAGTGTTAAACCTAGGTTTTGATATAACCCGGTGTTTCGAAACCCAGACACATGAAATCGGCCTATATGTTTTGTGTTTTGTCGTTCTTTTGTTTTGTTTTTTGTTTGGTTGTTTTGTTGTTGTGGGTTGGGTTTTTTGTTTTTGTTGTTTGTTTTTTGTTTGATTGTTTTGTGTGGGGTGTTTTTGTGTGGGTGTGTTTTGGGGGGTTTTTTGTTGTTGTAGTTGGGTGTTGTTTTTTTTTTTTGGGCGGGGGGGGGGATGTTATTGTTTTTATTTTATTTTTTATGGGTTTTTTGTTGTTGTTGTTTTTTTTGTGTTTTTTTGTTTTGTTTTTTGAAGTGAGTGACGCACACAGGATTCATGAGACGCCACGTCCCACCGCCACGATTAAAGCAATATGTTCATCTCCGCAGCAAATAAAGAAAATTATATGTGTGGCTGTTATGTAACATTTATTTATTGAATTTTGTAAGACAATAAGGAGCCGAATTTATGTGCTCTGTTTTCTTCTTAAATGCGGATGATTAAAAGTTTGTTTCGTTTAACGAAACCACTAGAGCACATTGATTAATTAATCATCAGTTATTGGATGTCAGACATTTGATAATTATGACTCGTAGTCTTCAGAGAAAACCCGCTACATTTTTCCATTAGCAGCAAGGGATCTTTTATATGCACTTCTCAACAGACAGGATAGCACATATCACGGCCTTTGTCTAGATGTGGTGCATTGGTGCTGATGATTAAGCATGTATTACTATTACAATACGTGTAACTAAAAAACAGGCGTAAATTCGGCTTAAGATGTCTTTTAAAACCGGCCTCGGTGGCGCAGTGGTTAAGCCATTGGACGACAGGGTGGTAAGTACAGGGTTGGCAGCCCGGTACCGGTTCCCACCAAGAGCGAGTCTTAAAGATTCAGTGGGTAGGTGTAAAGCAACTACACCCTTTTCTCTCTCACTAACCACTAACCATCTAACAACTAAGCCACTGTCCTGGACAAACAGCCCATATAGCTGATGTGTGTGCCCAGGACAGCGTGCTTGAGCTTCAATTGGATATAAGCACGAAAATAAGTTGAAATGAATGTCTTTTATATATGCAGAGGCGGGACGTAGCCCAGTGGTAAAGCGCTCACTTGATACACGGTCGATCTAGGATTTAGGATCGATCCCCGTCGGTGGCCCATTGGGCTATTTCTCGTTCAACCAGTGCACCACGACTGGTACATCAAAGGCCGTGGTATGTGTTATCCTGTATGTGGGATGGTGCATATAAAAGATCTCTTACTACTGAGACTAGTCAAATGACTGACATCCAGTAGCCGATGATTAATAAATCAATGTGCTCTAGTGGTGTCGTTAAACAATATATATATATATATATATATATATATATATATATATATATATATATATATATATATATATATTATTATTATTATTATTATTATTATTATTATTCCAACAGGTTGCGAACAGAATAAAACACCTGGAGATGGCTGCCGATCAAATCAATGACGCCATCCCAAATAAGGATTTCCAAGGTCTCGGCGTCATCGACTTTGAGTCATGGCGGCCACTGTTCGGTCAAAACTTCGACTCGCTGTTCATCTACAAGCAGCGATCGGTAGACCTGGTTAAATCCAGGTTCCCATCTTGGACGAACAAGACTCAAATTTGGAACGAGGCCACGAGGGAGTTTCAGAATGCCGCTAGGTAAGTAAAGGCCAGATTACACGGTTCAACTTTTGTTGCGCCACAATTGTTGAAGCTATCTACTGGTCCTAGGGTTGTTTCTAGTTGGCTGCTAGGGAGTTTCGGAATGCCGCTATGTAAGTAAAGGCCATATTACACGGTTCAACTTTTGTTGCGCCACAAATGTTGAAGCTATCTACTGGCCCTAGGGTTGTTTCTAGTTGGCTGCTAGGGAGTTTCGGAATGCCGCTAGTTAAGTAAAGGCCAGAATACACGTTTTGACTTTTGTTGCGTCACAAATGTTGAAGCTGTTTACTGATCCTAGGCCTTGTTTTTACTATTGGCCTATGTCCATACTGTGGAAAACTGTATCATCCTATTTGCATTGTGGCGCCACAGATGTTGAAGCGTTTGTACAGACTTAAATAGGTGAGGAGCGGGACGTAGTCCAGTGGTAGAATGTTCGGTGGACCCATTTGGGCTACTTCTCGTTCCAGCCAGTGCACGACGACTGGCATATCACAAGCTGTGGTATGTGCAATCCTGTCATATAAAATACCTCTTGCTACTAATAGAAAAATGTAGCGAGTTCCGTCTCTCAGACTATATGTCAGAATTATCAAATGTTTGACATTCAGTAGTCGATAATTATTAAATAAATGTGTTCTAGTGGTATCGTTAAACAAATCTTAAGATGAAACTTAAAGATGAAATCTCGCCACACTATCTTATAACAGTTAATAATGCAGAATAGAAACGTATCTGGAGTTTTAATAAACGATATTAACGGTTATTATCATTGGCTTTCACTTTAATATATTTTGTTTGTTTTATTTAACGACACCTCTAGAGCACCTTGATTTATTAATCATCGACTATTGGATGTCAAACATTTGGTAATTTTGACATATAGTCTTAAAAAGGAAACCCACTACATTTTTTCATTAGTAGCGATGGATCTTTTATATGCACTATCCCACACATAGGATAACACATACCACGGCATTTGATATGCCAGTCGTGGTGCATTGGCTGGAACACAAAATAGCCCAATGGGCCCATCGATAGGGATCGATCCCAAACCGACTGCGCATCAGGTGAGTGCTTTAACCACTGGGCTACATTCCGCCCACTCACTATAATATATCTATCATATATAAATCTATCGCGGTGATGTTTTGGGTGGGGTTTGTTAGGGGGGGGGGGGGGTGTTTATTTGTTTGTTGGCTTTTTGTGTGTTGCTTTTTTTTAATATCTATGTTAATATTAGAATAAATTATATTTTGCAGACTGTTTATGGAAGGGACGTTAAAATTAGCAAGATACCTGCGACCGAATGGTAAATGGGGTTACTATGGCTACCCGAGGTGTTACGGAGTGTCACCGAGTCGTTTGACTTGTTCTTACCCCGCCACGTCGACCGCTAATGATGAGTAAGTAACAGGTTTCGCTTACTTGTCGTTCACCACCCCAACCCCCCACACCCTTACCCTCCTCCCCCACATCCTTACAGTCCTGCCCCCCCCCCCCAAAAAAAAAAAACCCAAAAAAAAAACCCCACCCCACCTTATTGTGTTATTATCATTAGCTTTTTTATGCACTGTAATATATTTATTTGGAGACCAATGGTAAAGCGCTCGCTTGATGCGCGGTCAGTCTGGGATCAATCCCCGTTGGACTACTTCTCGTTCCAGCCAGTGCAACACAACTGGTATATCAAAGGCTGTGGTATGTGCTATCCTGTCTGTGGGATGGTGCATATAGAAGATCCCTTGTTACTAATGGAATAATGTAGCGGGTTTCATCTCTTAAGATTATATGTCAAAATGACCAAATGCTTGACATCCAGTAGCAGATGATTAATAAATTGATGCGCTCTAGTGGTGTCGTTAAACAAAAACAAAAGATTTTTGTTCAATCGTCCAATCGTTCAATCGTCACTGGCTATCTAGAGACAGGCCCCGGGACGGACATGCTCGAAACTCTGGTGGTATATGAGCATGTAAAAATTATTCGCACTCGCACTCAATCGTCCATAAGAATTTGACTACCCGTATATATTATCTCATATATTGTTAAAAAATGTAAATATATGTATGTGTATATAGAAATGTATTCTTATTAATATGTAAATATACGTGAGCTAGCATTTGTAATATTT
Source organism: Gigantopelta aegis (assembly GCF_016097555.1). Taxonomy (NCBI): domain Eukaryota; kingdom Metazoa; phylum Mollusca; class Gastropoda; order Neomphalida; family Peltospiridae; genus Gigantopelta; species Gigantopelta aegis. The sequence goes on along the minus strand of NC_054713.1, from coordinate 7,983,836 downwards.
TTTGTTTGTTTTACAGAATTGGTTGGTTGTTCAAAAATAGTATGGGTCTTTTTCCTCGTATCTACACAAACCCGAATACACCTCTAAAACCTCGGGCCGAATTTGTCCGACAGCAGGTCAACGAGACCCTCCGAGTGCAGGCGAAATTTAACGAACTCTACCGACCCATAATGCCTTACAGCATGTGCCAGGTTCGGAAGGTTTTCTTCAACGAGGTAATGTGGATTTTGAAAAAAAAACCCACAAAAAAACAACACCTCACATATCTTAATTAGGAATAACAAACATCAAACCAACACAAACAACAAAATAACTACAAACATAACAAAACAAAACAAGTCATTAATAGTTTGTGGGTAGTTTCTGCTTTGTAGTTTTGCATTGCATGTCAAGTTAGTGCACAGGGCACGTTAAATCAATTATTTTCTTAACGTGCACGGCTAGTTGCTTCTCTCTACTTGCCACATTTAAAATGGCGGGGATATTGTTGTTAAGGTTGTCGTTGAAGATTTATTTTCTTAATATGATGCAAGTACTTCAATTGGGATTTTATCAGTACGGTAGGTTATACATTTTTGGTTTATGTCCATTTGTTGCACTATTTCGGTTGAGAAAGGGTTGAAATATGGTGCCACAAGTTTTGAATACAGGCTATATATAGGGTATGTAACAAGATCCGGACGTAGTAAGAATCACACTTACTACGTCCCACCGGACTAATGTCAAATGATTTTGAATATAAAAATCAGGTATTATTGTCGCTTATTTTGAGAGGTTTTATATAATACAAAAATGGATGGCATACGTTTGCAGTAGGAAAGTGGTCCGTAGGTCACGTTGAGTCAAAGGTCGCGGTATCATATAACATTTCTCATTTCACACAACCTAGATGAAGATACAATTGTTCTGTTTTCTGCTGTAATTTATGCGAACCATTTATGTGTAGGACATTACAGTTAGGGAACGAAACAAAATGGCTACTGATTTGTCAACGAAACTGGGGCAAGTTCAGGTTCTAATAGACCAAATCAGTTCCTATAGCCAATAATGTTAACGTTTACTAATAAAACTGATATAAGCATTTTATTTAAGAGATTTAATTAATATTTTTATTAGCAACCATCATTTTTGCTAAAAAATTGCACTTCCATTTTTGGGGGTACCCTGCGTTAGTTTCAACGTCTGGTATATAAGTTGCATAACAACTGTATAACAAATAAAAGTGTACTTTTTTTATTGTCAATGAATAATAATATTTGCACAAATAATCAATCTTACATATAACTTGTACTACCAATCACAGCCACAGCTGTTTTTGCTCTGTAAACATTTGAACATTGACACGGAACTCTCTTCTTTGGTACCATGCAACCTTCGGCCAGACGTTTGGTGCTAGCGTTTGCTGGACTTGTTTTTACGCTACACTTTTAAACTTCGAGAACCAGTCAAGCGAGGCCGATGTAGGGGTGTACAGTTAGCTCCCTTGTATCGTACATGAACGAGAAATATCCCAATTGTCTCTACCTGTCCCAGCCTGTTCTATCACCAGTGGAAGTTTGACCGCCCAGCTCTAAGAAGAAATAGTAAGTGGGGTCGGCTACTACTCTTTACTACTCTTTTCTGGACTTTACTTTGTTTCATAGTTGTACCGTCTTATATCCTCCGAAGCCAGGCCCGTCTGCGCCACTAACGGCCTTAAGGAGGCCACACACATTAATTGCTATTCCAAAATTCTGTCCATTTCCAATTCAACCCCTCCCCCCTTCTGTTCCGGACCCAGTCACTGGTTAAGTCGGAGACCGTAGCACGTGCTACATGTGCTACTAGGATAAACTGGCTCTGAGCGCTCCTAAGTTAACTTATATACATGCACTAGTGTCGGAAAATGTCAGTTACTGTTGGGGGAATTTCCATGTGGAGGTGAGGTTTGGGTAAGATAAGATAAAATATGTTTAATCATGTAGAAATTCCACATTTGGAAAATCATTAACTTAATGACATAAAAAAAAAACCGTTCTTGTATTATCTTCAGAATTCGGGAAGTGCCACCCTACCCTATCTCCCTCCTTCCGTCGCCTATGTTATACTCAGAATTTTGTTTATCTTTCTGTTGTAGCAAGATCTCGACATTTCCATCAAAGAACCGGCGGACATGGGGGCGTCCGGAGTCGTTTTGTGGGGCAGTTCTTCCCTGTTTCACCTCAAAGACGAGTGTTACAAACTTCAGACGTATATCAAGACCGTACTCGGTCCGTTTGTTATGAAACTGACCAACTTTACGACATCGTGCTACAGAGATCACTGCAGCGGTCACGGTCGGTGCGTACGTAAAGATTACGAGGCTATGACGCAGCAGCACTTGAGGGAAAACAACAAAGCCGCCTGCAGGAAGCCGTCGGCGGAATATGCCGATTCGGCACGAAATCCGAGGACGGAATATGCCGATGCTGCCCGGAAGGCGCCGATGGAAAATACCGAATTCGCTAAACTAAAATTTACCGGCTACGACGATGCTATGCGAAAGAATTCGTTAAAGTTTGTGAACACTTTTGAGGATAATTCTGATAGATTTGCAAACGGAAAAAATGGTCCATATGATAACTACGTCTGCCATTGTTTACGTGGGTGGGGTGGGCCACGTTGTTCTAAACCAGTGTAGATCATTGTGAATTGATGTGCACTACATCATAAAATCGCTGTAGACCTAGTATATTATACATGATATCAAAAGTTAAATGTTTAGTTTTGTTTTGTTTAACGACACCACTAGAGCACATTGATTTATTAATCATCGGCTATTGGATGTCAAACATTTGGTAATTTTGACAAAAATTTTAGAAATGAAACCCGTGACAATTTTTTCATTAGTAGCAAGGGATCGTTTATATGCACCACTCCATAGACAGGATAGCACATACGTGGTCATTTTGTTTGTTGGGCAGTCCTTCCCTGTTTCACTTCAAAGACGAGTGTTACAAACTCGATATACCAGTCGTGGCTCACTGGCTGGAGCGAGAAATAGCCCAGTGGTCCAACTGACTGGGATCGATCTCAGACTGACCGCGCATCGAGCGATCACTTTACCACTGGGCTACGCCCCGCTCCCATACATGATATTAAATGAAATTTCGTCGCCTGTACAAATTGTTAAAGGGATATTCCTGACTTTGCCTCAATTTGTAAGATGTTATCGACTAACAAAGACTTTTTAACGACTGTAATTACATATATCAAATATAGTTTTCTGCATAAAATATTAGTGGCTGTATATTAAACGTGTTTCTGATCGTTCTACTATTTAGACAAGGTTAAATTTCATTTTATTTCCTAAAATAAATTTTTTCGTGCATTCGAAATTATTTGAAGACACAATCCAATTTGGACTTCTTACAAATATTAAGACGACCAGAAACATATTGAATGTACAGACACTGATATTCTAAACAAGAAAATATATTTAATATGTAAGTTTAATCGTAGAAATATTTTATTTTTCGGAAACATCTTACAATGCAGCACACTCAGGAATGTCTCTTTAATTAGCAGACCCTAGTTTTAAACACTACGATGTATTTATGACTATGCGAGCCGTTGTTTGATACTTGAAATCTGAACCTTTTTACTAATTGCACCCCCCCCCCCTCTCTCTCTCTCTCTCTCTCTCTCTCTCTCTCTCTCTCTCTCTCTCTCTCTCCCCCCCCCTCCCGAGTCAGGCCACCAATCTTATCGGAGGTCAGACTCGGGATGAGCGTGTTCGAAACCCTAGTGGTATATGGGCACGTTAAACTAGTTTTTCGTGGAAAGATGTTACTTGTTTGTAAATTAACCAAACTTAATGTCGATTTTAACAAAGTTAAATCTGGTAGCGTTCCTTACGAAAAAAGCTACTCCGTGCTGAGTACGGCTGCCCATAGATATCAGTGGCGGATCAAAAAAATCCATTTTGGGGGGCCTCAGTGACATGAGGTGGAATGGCAAGGAAGGTTTGGAGGGGGATCGTACAAAAATGAAAATTAATATATAATAAAATTATAACTATCGCAAAATGTAGCGCCCACCCCCCGTCCCCCAGATCCGCCTCTGGATATATACGCTATCTGTACCATCTAAACGAATCGTGTATGAAGTATGCAGTTACTACATTAAATCTGTTTGAAAATTATAAACATTTTTTTTTACCTGCATTATTATTATTATTAAAACAAAATTAGCATATAGAAATAAACATCCATTCATATTTATGAAACGTTTTATTTATTTATTTCCATGAGGTCAGGTTAGGTCATAGGTTTTAACGTGCACATTCAGAACCAGCTGTTGTAGCACACGCCTGTCATGGGTGCAGGTGTCGACTTTCGCCGGCTCCTCCGTCCAGGACAGGAAAGGGTTTGGGGGGGGGGGGGGGGGGGGGAGTCACCCGCACTGGCATGTGCAAGGAAACCGGACTGAGGTTTTTTTTTGTTGTTGTTGTTTTGGGTTTTTTGTTGGTTTTTTGTGGGGGTTTTTTTTGTTGTTTTTTTGGGGGGGGGGGTGTCAAGGTTTATTAAACAACACTCAGACACATTACAATGTGTAACAAGAGGACGTTTTCAAATACATCATTAACATACGTGACAAGAACAGGCGTCAACATAGAAATATCTATAGTTAACATAGAACACAAGATATACAATGAAAATAGCTAAAATGTGCAGAGAAACGTCAGTTCACAAGACTAGATAATCTTTTAATAAATATAGGTAGATTTTTTAATAATTGTGAATTACGTAATGATAGCATACCTTTCTTTTTAAAAACGATAGGTTTAATTCTATAATATTGTTTTATTTAAATTTTTTCTAATGTTTTCAATATTATAATTTTTACAATTGAATAAATAATGGTATTCATCTCCAATATCAGTATTACAAATTTGCATATTCTATTTTCTCTAGGAACGTTAAACGATCTGCCAGTTTCGATTGGTAATCTTAAATTTGACGTACACAATTTAGTTATCCAGCATCTATTTTGGTACGATAATCTTGTTTTAAATAATGTATAAAATTGACCTCTAGAAGCGTTTGCAATGTCCGAGAAGCACTGTTGTATACATTTTGGTGCTAATGAATTTGTAGGATTAAAGCCAATTAGAAATATTAATGTTGCGTAATTTTTTAAAAGTAATTTCGCGCATTATTTAGAGTGGTTCATCAAAATTGAAAATGGAGCTAATTGGAAATATTTTATTTAACGACGCACTCGACACATTTAATTACGGTTATATGGTGTCGGGCATATGGTTAAGGACCACACAGATATTGAGGGAGGAAACCTTCTGTCGCCACTTCATGGGCTACTCTTGTCAATTAGCAGCAAGGGATCTTTTATATGCACCATCCCATAGACAGGATAGCACATACCACGGCCTTTGATGTACCAATCGTGGTGCACTGGCTGGAGCGAGAAATAGCCCAATGAGCCCACTGACGGGAATCGATCCCAAACCTAGCTCGTATCGAGCGAGCGCTTTACTACTTGGCTACGTCTCACCCCAGAGCTAATTGGTTGATTTGATTTAGTTGGTCGACAGGTAGCCCCTTATTTCCATGAGTTACAAGATACCTTTTGTATGCATTTCCCTCAGAGAGGACATCACATACCACGATCTTTGATATATCAGTCGTGAAATACTAGTTGAGACTGAAAAAAAAATAGGTCCAGCGAGGGAATTCGAACGTTCGACCTCGGGCGAGCGCTTTTCCGACTGGACTATATCCAGCCAACTTACATTCTAATAGCATACTTTTCCGACTGGACTATATCCAGCCAACTTACATTCTAATAGCATACTTTTCCGACTGGACTATATCCAGCCAACTTTCATTCTAACAGCATACTTTTTCGACTGGACTATATCCAGCCAACTTACATTCTAATAGCATACTTTTCCGACTGGACTATATCCAGCCAACTTACATTCTAATAGCATACTTTTCCGACTGGACTATATCCAGCCAACTTACATTCTAATAGCATACTTTTCCGACTGTACTATATCCAGCTAACTTACATTCTAATAACATACTAGATTTTGTTTTAAAGTTTGTTTTGTTTAACGACACCACTAGAGCACATTTCGTAATTCTTCCACGTAGTCATTAGAGTAAACTCGCAACATTTGTTTTCCATTAACAGCAAGGGATCTTTTATATGCGCTTCCCCACAGACAGGATAGCTCATGTGAATCACGGCCTTTTACCAGTTGTGGTGCACTGGTTGGAACGAGAAAGTACCCCAGGCGAGCATTCGGCCGACTGAGATCAATCCCGCTCCATACTAGATTAAAGCACGAATAAGCAAACTTTGAGGCTCAAAGGTACAGTGCCGGGGTTCGGGATTTCTCCCGTTCCAACCAATGCCAAACGACTTATATACGCCCCCCCCCCCCACCACCTAAAACATTAACGCAATGTAGTAAACAAAGTTTGTTTTGTTTAACGCCACTACTAGAGCACATCGATTTATTAATCATTGGCAATTGTATGTCAACTACTTGTATGTCAGCTACATTTCTTTGTTCAGTTAGTTGCAAGCTATCTTTTATATGCATCATCCCACAGACAGGATAGCACATACCACGTCCTTTAATATACCAGTTGTGCTGCACTGGATAGAATGATAAATAGCCCAATGGGCCTACCGACGGGGATCGATCGTAGACCGACCGCGCATCAAGCGATCGCTTTACCACTGGGCTACTTCCCGCCCTCAGTGCTTCTGTTTTCATTTCATTTCAACTTATGTTCGTGCTTATATCCAATTAAGGTTCAAGCACGCTGTCCTGGGCACACACACCTCAGCTATCTGTGCTCTCTTATCCAGGACAGTGGGTTAGTTGTTAGTGGTTAGTGAGAGAGAAGATGGTGTAGTGGTCTTACACCTACCCAATGAGTTGTAAAAACTCGTCGTTCTGGGTGGGAGCCGGTACCGGGCTGCGAACCTTGTACCTACCAGTCTTACAACGCCACCGAGGCGGGTTCTTCTGTTTTAAAAGACTTAATCATTAAAAATAACCATGCACAAAAGAATGCAATCCATGATGAACTTAAATTATGTTTATTATTAATGCTAAACTCTTTGAATACACATGATTGTGCTAACTAAATTTACAATTACGGCTCAAATAGTCGGACAAATTGGTATAGTTACTTAATTTGACATTTGTCATTTCAATTTTTTATTCACATTAATGTTAATTGACTACAGATGTATTTATGTGCATGTGTATATGTATATGTGTATGCAATTGTAATGCATTTATGTCTGGAACACGCTGTGAAATGATCACCGGCCTCGGTGGCGCAGTGGCTAAACCATCGGACTACAGGCTGGTAGGTACAGGGTTTTGCAGCCCGGTACCGGCTCCAACCCAGAGCGAGTTCGTAAGGGCTCATTGGGTAGGTGAACTAGTTGGAACGAGAAGCACTATCTTGGGGAGAAAAATTTATTTTTTGTCCTCTGTATTTTTACTATTTTAAAATAAAGATAAAAAAATTTATATATATATATCACTTGCCCCCTCCCCTTCCCCCATGTACAGATTGTTCCTCCCTTCATTTCAGATATCGTTTCTACGGGTCTGCGATGCGGGAATGTTCTATTATTGTCGTAATTCTTGAAGATCATGGCATTGGGCCACAATTTGAAAATGTATGGCAGGAAAAAAACCCCAAAAAACCCCAAGGAAAGCCCGTGGGAATTTTGAGGGGAGTGCTTCCCCTCCCTCCTCCACTCGAGAACAAAAATGTAAAAAAAATTTGTCCTAACCCACCCCCATTCCAGATATCGTTCCCACGGGCCACAAGGGGTCTTTTTCTGAGACGCTCACCTCCTTTTTTAATGACCTAACATGTCCTCCTTAAGATAGACAAAAAGCGCACTTGTAAGCCTAAAAAAGAACCCTTTTTATTGATAGGGGATGGTGAGGGGCTATATTTCTAAAAAAAACCCTTTTTAAGAACCCTTTTTATTGATAGGGGATGGTGAGGGGCTATATTTCTAAAAAAGAACCCTTTTTATTGATAGGGGATGGTGAGGGGCTATATTTCTAAAAAAAAGAACCCTTTTTATTGATAGGGGATGGTGAGGGGCTATATTTCTAAAAAAGAACCCTTTTTATTGATAGGGGATGGTGAGGGGCTATATTTCTAAAAAAGAACCCTTTTTATTGATAGGGGATGGTGAGGGGCTATATTTCTAAAAAAGAACCCTTTTTATTGATAGGGGATGGTGAGGGGCTATATTTCTAAAAAAGAACCCTTTTTATTGATAGGGGATGGTGAGGGGCTATATTTCTAAAAAAGAACCCTTTTTATTGATAGGGGATAGTGAGGGGCTATATTTCTGTAGTTACAGTCATGATTGTCCCTTTATTAAGTATCCTCATTCTTCACGCATTATTATGTTCAGGAACGGGAATGAATATCACCTTATTCAAACAGGTGTCCAAAACACGTTCCAGCCAGTGCACCACGACTGGTATATCAAAGGCCGTGCTAAGTGCTATCCTGTATGTGGGAAAGTGCAAATAAAAGATCCCTTACTACATTAGAAAGAATGTAGCGGGTTTCCTCTGATGATTACGTGTTACAATTTTCAAATGTTTGACATCTAATAGCCGATGATTAATTAATCAATGTGTTCTAGTGGTGTCGTTAAACAAAATAAACTTTAGAAAACAAACCTTCTGTGTCCAAACAGGGCCGAAAGAGGGTGTTGGGGAGTGATGGGGGCGGATAACTGTGTCCCTGTTTACTCGAGAACGAACATGTACTTTTCTATTTATTTATTTTTTATATTATTATTATAATTATTTGTCTTAATTATTACTATTTTAATTATTACTTATTTATATTTGCGCTTTTTTATATACTTGTATAAGGATACAAATCTGTAGTATCCCCCCCCCCCCCCCCCCCCCGGTTAGATACTGGTGACCGTGTATTAGAGATTGTGACCCCCCCCCCCCCCCCCGTTAGATACTGGTGACCGTGTATTAGAGATTGTGACACCCCCCCCCCCCCCCCACACACACACACACATATACATAAAAACTCGTCCAGATAACGTTCTTACGGGCCTGCCAAACAACTGATTAAGAAAATGTTCAGGCGCGTACGCGGGAGGTGGGGGGGGGGGGGGGGGGGTGTTTGTTTTGTTTTTTTGTTGGGTTTTTTGTTTTTGTTTAACGACACCACTGGAGTACATTGATTTATTAATCATCGGCTATTGGATGTCAAATATTTGATAATTTTGACATATAGTTTTAGAGAGAAAACTCGTTACATTTTTCCATTGGTAGCAAGGCCTCTTTTTATGCACTTTCCTATAGACAGGATAGCACATACCATGTCTTTTGTCCAGCTGTGGTGCACTGGATGGGAACGAGAAAAAACACCCAATCAGTTGAATGGATCCACCGAAGTGGTTCGATCCTGCGAGGAAATCATCTAAAGAGTGCACTCAATCGACTGAGCTAAATTCCCTTCCCTCCCCCCCCCCACCCCCCGCTCAAGGAGAAGGAAGAAAGGAAATGTTTTATTTATTGACGCACTCAGCACATTTTATTTACGGTTATATGGCGTCAGACATATGTTTAAGGACGACACAAATATTAAGAAAGAAAACCCGCTGTCGCCACTTCATGGGCTACTCTTTTCGATTAGCAGCAAGAGATCTTTTATAAGTACGTACCATCCCACAGACAGGATAGCACATACCACTGCCTTTGATATACCAGTCGTGGTGCTCTGATTGGAACGAGAAATAGCCCGACGGGGATCGATCCTAGATCGACCGCGTTCCAAATGAGCGCTTTACCATAGGGCTACTGCCCCCCCCCCCCCCAAGAGAAAGTTTTCTTCTTTTAATACATTTTTCCATTCTAAACTTAGTTCCTCACAATTTAGACCTCCCAAGTTCCGTAGCTAGTGCAGTCCCCCCCCCCCCCCCCGAAAAAAATCCGGAAAACATTATACAAACTTAACGAAAATTCTCTTTTTAACCGTTTAAGGAGTTTTAAACTATTATCTACTCAGTTGCACACCCACCCCCCCCAAAAAAAAAAAATCCTAGGTACGGTCCTGCCTCCTCCTCCCCCCCCCCCCCCCCCCCCGCCCCGCTAAACTTTCTGCACCCGTGCCTAATGCTATACAATCTAATTATAATGATTAGACCGTGCGCAGTCTAATTGGGATTATTACGTCGTTCAAAGTCTCGCTTTTCTTGGCTGTCGATGTTTTGATTCGGTGTTTTGTTTGACTTCAAAGCTACTTTCTGAAACACCAGGCAGACTAGCAGTAGTGCTTAGTTCTACAGCGATAGTTTCGACAGATTTTTTTGAATATTTATTATTATGTAAATAATAATTCTAATATTTATTTAATATTGTTGTACTTTTATCATGAGATTTTTACTGTTGTTACATTTTGTCGGGCTCGACAAAAAACAAAAAAACAAAACAGAGAAAGCCCGTGGGAATTTGGGGGGGGGGGGGGGGTGCTTCCCCTCCCTCCTCCACTCAAGAACAAAAATGTAAATGTTTTTGTCCTAACCCACCCCCATTCCAGATATCGTTCCCACGGGCCACAAGGGGTCTTTTTCTGAGACGCTCACCTCCTTTTTTAATGACCTAACATGTCCTCCTTAAGATAGACAAAAAGCGCACTTGTAAGCCTAAAAAAGAACCCTTTTTATTGATAGGGGATGGTGAGGGGCTATATTTCTAAAAAAGAACCCTTTTTATTGATAGGGGATGGTGAGGGGCTATATTTCTAAAAAAGAACCCTTTTTATTGATAGGGGATGGTGAGGGGCTATATTTCTAAAAAAAGAACCCTTTTTATTGATAGGGGATGGTGAGGGGCTATATTTCTAAAAAAGAACCCTTTTTATTGATAGGGGATGGTGAGGGGCTATATTTCTAAAAAAGAACCCTTTTTATTGATAGGGGATGGTGAGGGGCTATATTTCTAAAAAAGAACCCTTTTTATTGATAGGGGATGGTGAGGGGCTATATTTCTAAAAAAGAACCCTTTTTATTGATAGGGGATGGTGAGGGGCTATATATTTCTAAAAAAGAACCCTTTTTATTGATAGGGGATGGTGAGGGGCTATATTTCTAAAAAAGAACCCTTTTTATTGATAGGGGATGGTGAGGGGCTATATTTCTAAAAAAGAACCCTTTTTATTGATAGGGGATGGTGAGGGGCTATATTTCTAAAAAAGAACCCTTTTTATTGATAGGGGATGGTGAGGGGCTATATATTTCTAAAAAAGAACCCTTTTTATTGATAGGGGATGGTGAGGGGCTATATTTCTAAAAAAGAACCCTTTTTATTGATAGGGGATGGTGAGGGGCTATATTTCTAAAAAAGAACCCTTTTTATTGATAGGGGATGGTGAGGGGCTATATTTCTAAAAAAGAACCCTTTTTATTGATAGGGGATGGTGAGGGGCTATATTTCTAAAAAAGAACCCTTTTTATTGATAGGGGATGGTGAGGGGCTATATATTTCTAAAAAAGAACCCTTTTTATTGATAGGGGATGGTGAGGGGCTATATTTCTAAAAAAGAACCCTTTTTATTGATAGGGGATGGTGAGGGGCTATATTTCTAAAAAAGAACCCTTTTTATTGATAGGGGATGGTGAGGGGCTATATTTCTAAAAAAGAACCCTTTTTATTGATAGGGGATGGTGAGGGGCTATATTTCTAAAAAAGAACCCTTTTTATTGATAGGGGATGGTGAGGGGCTATATTTCTAAAAAAGAACCCTTTTTATTGATAGGGGATAGTGAGGGGCTATATTTCTGTAGTTACAGTCATGATTGTCCCTTTAGTAAGTATCCTCATTCTTCACGCATTATTATGTTCAGGAACGGGAATGAATATCACCTTATTCAAACAGGTGTCCAAAACACGTTCCAGCCAGTGCACCACGACTGGTATATCAAAGGCCGTGCTAAGTGCTATCCTGTATGTGGGAAAGTGCAAATAAAAGATCCCTTGCTGCATTAGAAAGAATGTAGCGGGTTTCCTCTGATGACTACGTGTTACAATTTTCAAATGTTTGACATCTAATAGCCGATGATTAATTAATCAATGTGTTCTAGTGGTGTCGTTAAACAAAATAAACTTTAGAAAACAAACCTTCTGTGTCCAAACAGGGCCGAAAGAGGGTGTTGGGGAGTGATGGGGGCGGATAACTGTGTCCCTGTTTACTCGAGAACGAACATGTACTTTTCTATTTATTTATTTTTTATATTATTATTATAATTATTTGTTTTAATTATTATTATTTTAATTATTACTTATTTATATTTGCGCTCTTTTTTTATATACTTGTATAAGGATACAAATCTGTAGTACCCCCCCCCCCCTTAGATACTGGTGACCGTGTATTAGAGATTGTGACACCCCCCCCCCCGTTAGATACTGGTGACCGTGTATTAGAGATTGTGACACGCCCCCCCCCCCGTTAAATACTGGTGACCGTGTATTAGAGATTGTGACACCCCCCCCCGTTAGATACTGGTGACCGTGTATTAGAGATTGTGACCCCCCCCCGTTAGATACTGGTGACCGTGTATTAGAGATTGTGACACCCCCCCCCCCCGTTAGATACTGGTGACCGTGTATTAGAGATTGTGACCCCCCCCCCCCCCGTTAGATACTGGTGACCGTGTATTAGAGATTGTGACCCCCCCCCCCCCCCCCGTTAGATACTGGTGACCGTGTATTAGAGATTGTGACACACACACACACCCCGTTAGATACTGGTTACCGTGTATTAGAGATTGTGACCCCTCCCCCCCCCCCCCCCACACACACATATAAATAAAAACTCGTCCAGATAACGTTCTTACGGGCCTGCCAAAACAACTGATAAGGCTTGTTCAGGCGCGTACGCAGGGGGGGGGGGGGGCTCCCCCTCCCCTGCTCAAGGAGTTAAAAAAAAATGTTGGGTTTTTTGTAGGTTTTTGGATTGTTGTTTGTTTTGTTTTTTTGTTTGTTTTTTTGTTTTTGTTTAACGACACCACTGGAGTACATTGATTTATTAATCATCGGCTATTGGATGTCAAATATTTGATAATTTTGACATATAGTTTTAGAGAGAAAACTCGTTACATTTTTCCATTAGTAGTAAGGCTTCTTTTATATGCACTTTCCCATAGACAGGATACCACATACCATGTCTTTTGTCCAGTTGTGGTGCACTAGATGGGAACGAGAAAAAACACCCAATCAGTTGAATGGATCCACCGAAGTGGTTCGATCCTGCGAGGAAATCACTTCAAGAGTGCACTCAATCGACTGACCGGCCTCGGTGGCGTCGTGGTTAGGCCATCGGTCTACAGGCAGGTAGGTACTGGGTTCGGATTCCAGTCGAGGCATGGGATTTTTAATCCAGATACCGACTCCAAACCCTGAGTGAGTGCTCCGCAAGGCTCAATGGGTAGGTGTAAACCACTTGCACCGACCAGTGATCCATAACTGGTTCAACAAAGGCCATGGTTTGTGCTATCCTGCCTGTGGGAAGCGCAAATAAAAGATCCCTTGCTGCTAATCGGAAAGAGTAGCCCATGTAGTGGCGACAGCGGGTTTCCTCTAAAAAAATCTGTGTGGTCCTTAACCATATGTCTGACGCCATATAACCGTAAATAAAATGTGTTGAGTGCGTCGTTAAATAAAACATTTCTTTCTTTCTTTCTTTCTTACAATCGACTGAGCTAATACCACAACAATCCTATGTTTGACGTCAAATACCTTTACATCAATCATTTTCGAGTTAAGTGATACAAAAAAATCCACATATTAATCACTAATACACATACTACAGAAAGAAACCCGACAGCACGCACATTCAGCTACGCTTCGTGACACTCCGTCGCAACAATTGCAAAGCTCGGCGATCTATTTCGAGACTGGGCGATTCCGCCTTGTGCAGCAGTTACAGGGGTCATCTCATAAGAGGAGGCAGTACGTAGCACATACTTTTGCCGTATCCTGTCGATAACACCCCAAATGTATCCTTCAAATTCAAAATGGAATCAATAATGTGTAATTGTTTTGGTTTAATGACGTAATGAAATCCAAATTCATCCAAAACGGCATTAGCCAACTCTTCCATGTTGTAACTTCGCTTGATATGAGACGGCCCCTGTAACTGCTGCACAAGGCGGAATCGCCCAGTGCGCGATCACGTGGTCTATGTCTCGAAATAGATCGCCGAGCTTTGCAATTGTTGCGACGGAGTGTCACGAAGCGTAGCTGAATGTGGGTGCTGTCGGGTTTCTTTCTGTAGTATGTGTATTAGTGATTAATATGTGGATTTTTTTGTATCACTTAACTCGAAAATGATTGATGTAAAGGTATTTGACGTCAAACATAGGATTGTTGTGGTATTAGAGCGGGACTCGTTGCCTACCGTTTGGTAGTCAGGAATTGCCAAAAAAAGACATAGGTTGGTCTCTGACTGTAATGAGAGCGTGTTTATGTCCAAATGTCCGTCTAGCTCTCTTACAGTCAGAGTACTCGGGCTACCCCCCTCCCAAAAAAAACTACAAAAAAACCAAAAAAAATCCTAGGTATGGTCCTGCCTCCCCACCCCACCCCCCGCCCCGCTAAACTTTCTGCACCCGTGCCTAATGCTACACAATCTAATTATAATGATTAGATCGTGTGCCATCTAATTGGGATTATTACGTCGTTCAAAGTCTCGCTTTTCTTGGCTGTCGATGTTTTGATTCGGTGTTTTGTTTGACTTCAAAGCTACTTTCTGAAACACCAGGCAGACTAGCAGTAGTGCTTAGTTCCACAGCGATAGTTTCGACAGATTTTGTCAATATTTATTATTATGTAAATAATAATTCTAGTATTTATTTAATATTGTTGTACTTTTATCATGAGATTTTTACTGTTGTTACTTTGTGTCGGGATCAGCTCGTCAAGTCAAAACTCGGAGAATTCCGATGGCTGCACCGCCCCGTTTTTAATAGCGGACAAACCGTTCGTGGTTGTATGGAACGTGCCGTCATTCGTGTGTCGTAATGTGGAGTTCAATTTGACGGAGTGGGGGATCGTGACGAACAAAGACGACCATTTCTACGGCGGTGAGATTACACTTTTCTACAATCTAGGGGACTGGCCCTACTTTTATAAGAATGGATCGGCCCACAATGGCGGGATTCCGCAGGTAAGAACATTTCATTTAGCAGTACTTTATTTAAAGGTAAAGTTTGTTTTGTTTAATGGTAGCACTAGAGCACATTGGTTTATTAATTATCGCCTATTGGATGTCAAACAATAATAGAAAGGGGTCTTTTATATATACTATGCGGCTTTGATATAGCAAACGTCGTACTGTATCATCATTTGAAAGTTTCTTCCAGTTATCTTTTTTACTAATAGTGCTACTAGTAGTTGGTCTTGTTTTAGGGAGGGGGATCTATATTGACGCCCATATTTGCCACTTCGACCGCCAGAGAAGCCTGTTTACCAAAATAATTTACTTACATATATGCACGCACGCATGCACGGTCCTTTTTAAAAAAATCAGTAAACCTCTCTAAACTGGATACCTCTTAAAACCGTACATTTTACCTGGTCCCGAGAGTGTTCGGTTTAGAGGAGTTTCACTGTGTGTGTGTGTGTTTGTGTGTGTGTATGTGTGTGTGTGTGTGTGTGTGTGTGTGTGTGTGTGTGTGTCTGTGTGTGTGTGTGTTGTGTGTGTGTGTGTGTGTTGTGTGTATGTGTGTGTATGTGTGTGTGTGTGTGTATGTGTGTGTGTGTGTGTGTGTGTGTGTGTGTATATATATACAAAGACTCGGGTTTACAACATTCATTCACTCGAGACAGATAATTAATAATTCCTCATAGCTCGTTAGTTATTCTCTAATTATATATATATATATATATATATATATATATACATACATACATACATACATACATACATACATACATACATACACACAGTGAAACTCCTCTAAACCGGACACTCTCGGGACCAGGTAAAATATACGGTTTAAGAGGTATCCAGTTTAGAGAGGTTTTTTTAAAATGTATGTCCCCCGAGGCGGGTAATCAATTTCGAGGCGATTAAATCACTCTGTACTGCACGACACGTCTCGCCGTGGCCATGTTTAAAGCAACAGTGTTAATCGCAGCATCGAATAAATAGAGTGGCCGTTAGATACCATTTATCTCACAACAGGTTGTTTTAAAATGTATCTAACGGACACAAATGTATTATTCTGTTTCTTACATATTCTCAAAAACCAGGTTTTAAGCAAATTTTTATAAATTTTTTGACTAAAAGTTATTTACAGCCGTTGCACTTTTAGCTAACTTACGCATCACAGACCCATGATTGTCAGGTTAACTATACGTCACAATGTAGTCGATTTCTATTGTGTAGTTTTTCATTGGATGTATGGCAGTGGTGACCTGGTCATCACCTAGGAGTCATAATAGGTGTTGATGCACAGCTCACTGGCATCGTACCCCTCAGCAAACGCCGGGACTCCAAACTCATGATACAACCCACTAAGTTCAAGTCTTTGCCACAACACCCAATGAACAAGACAATGAATAACTCAAAAGAACTAGCTTTCATAAACAGAGCAAATCACCCCTGAGGCAACATAAGGGACGACTCCCTAATACAATCCATCAAGTTAGTACTGTCAGTTGCATCCCACCATGGGAACCACAATTGGACAATGTAAAGATCTGCACAGTGGTCCAACACCTCACCCCTGGAGAGGAACACAGTGAACCATACAAACGAGCCCTGACACATACACACACACACATACACATATACACATACAGACACACACACACACACACACACACACACACACACACACACACACACAGAAACACACACATATACACACACATACACACGTACACATACACACACATATACACACACGCACGCATGCATATACACACGCGCACACATGCACGCACACATGCACGCACACACATACACAGATACACGCACGCACGCATGTACACATATACACGCACGTACGCAAAAACACACACACGCACACATACACAGACACATGCATACAGACACACACACGCACACACATACACTGACACACGCATACATACGCACACACGCACGCATGTACACACACAGACACACACGCACGCATGTACACACACAGACACGCACGCGCGCACACATCGCCCATTGATGTGCCCTTTTCACTATTTTTTTAAAATTATTTATGGGTGTACACTACCAAATCAAATCCCATAGACGACAATAGTAACATATGTGACTAAAACTACTACCTGCAACGTATCAATCGACATAAACGCCACGGATATAAATACTACCATCCCTCACCATTAAAGTGAATAAGAAAAAATTGGGGGTCAAACTGCTCATTCCTGAGATAACGGGTAGCGTCTGTGGCTACCCTTGTTCTGCACAAAATTTACGTACGTTTTTTACAGGTATCCCATACATGTTCCAAGCACAAGGCTACTTGACACAGTGGTACTAAATCAAATACAACTGTCTACATTTTTAGCCCAGATGAAGCTTTTTTTTCACAACCAACACACTCACATTTATAACCAATCACAGGACTTGTGGTGTTCACTTCTCGATCAAAAGTTGCACCTCGAACTTTGACCCAGCCGGAAGTTATTTGGGTTAGTACTACCTATACTTATAACATACATTTTTCAAAAAGTGTCCAGGTATATGTCTTTATGACAGCCAGGGTCTGGTGTATTCTGACATAAACTGACAACCTCACTGAAACTGTTGTTTCTACAGTGAAACCTAATATAATGTACACCTCATAAGGCATATACATTGTATACAGTTTTGTACAAATGCAATATTTCATATTAAACAACAAAATGTTTTAAAATAAAACTCCTGAAGATATTTACTGTCGGTTGGGTGTGTGTACTCAGGTATATATGTAGAGACAACAAAGATATTCAGAGTACCTCTACTCATTTAAAGTATTCCATTAAAACACATGCACTTGACTGACCTCTAGATTATGTTGACCTTAACAGGCACATCAAAGAAATATCAGTCTGAGGAAGGAAACACCAACATAACTGTACATGTATGAAGTAATGACTTAATGTCCTGAACATTAGTGTTAGGAGGAAATTCTGTATGCTGGGTGTGGGTGTCTTCAAATTATCAGGTGTGGGAATTTCAAATCCATCGGCCATGCTGATTTTCATAATAAAACATCAAAACCATTGGCAGCCACCCATATTCCTGACTATATTTTATTTATAGCCTACTGTAGTTGGAGGTTTTAATATTTGTGATATCTGGAATTATCATCCAGCTTTCACACATTTATTTTTGATTAATTACTGAAAAACAACTATGTTTAAATGACATAATTACCCGAACATCAATTTTTTTGCAATATTTTCTAATACAGATGAATACAATATGTATACTGGATGTATTTCTACAATATGTAATCCAGCATTTTATTTAGCTAGTAACATTGGGTAATACTGCTTTAACAATAAAATAAATTATCAACTTACTCCCGGGCAGTATAAACTTAAAATGCTTTTCATGAGAGCAAACTAAGTGATTATTAAAAACAATTATCTTGTTATCTAAAGATATGTTTAAAGTTTAACAAGCTTATTGTTATGTATAAATAAGAACAGAAGGCACAACAGTGACAACAAATTTAATTATGTCTTTAGTAAAGTTTTTCTTCTAATTTACTTAAAGTTTTGCATAAAACTACAAATTTGTCAAAAATATAACTTATCACCCTATAAATAGGTCAAAATGACAATAAAAACCAAGTTCTTTATAAATTTGAGTTTTCAGAATTTCATACATGAAACATTAACTATGTTAATGGAAACTAAATACATTAACCCACTATTGGCACATGTTATTTTTTATATAAAAATAAATTGCTATTAAAATCTTAGTTCAGGTTGCCTATATATAATACCATATAGTTGTATATGGCAAGTCAAATACCATTTAAAAAGATATTGTTGAAATCTTTACAGTATGAGTTACAGGCCAAACCAACTTTTCCTCAGTGCTAACTTTGATTCAAACTCCATTCAGAGCCATGTACAGTGATTATTGTCAAGGTCAAGGTCATTGTGAACTTGCATGGTCGAGTGACCGCTAATTAATCAACTAGTATAGTTTAATTAAATAAAATGACAAAATCATAATATTTTTTATTATGCACTGAATATGTGCTATAGAGTGTATACTAGCGAATCAAATTCATAGACGACAATAGTAACATATGTGGCTAAAACTCCTACCTGCAGCGTATCAATCGACATAAACACCACGGATACAAATACTACCACCCCTCACCCTTAAAGTGAATCAGAAAAAATTGGGGGTCAAGCTGCTCATTTCTGAGATAACGGGAAGCATCTATGACTACCCTAGTTCTGCACAAAATTTAAGTACTTTTTTTTACAGGTACCCCATACATGTTCCAAGCACAAGGCTACTTGACACAGTGGTACTAGATCAAATAACATTGCATAAATATTTAGACTTGTGGTGTTCACTTCTCTATCAAAAGTTGGGTGCACCTCGAATCTTTTACCCAACCGGAAGTTATTTAGTTTAGTACCACCTTATAACTAAATTTCTCTTTCATCACAGGATCGAACCACCTCGATGGATCCGTTCAACTGATTGTTCTTTTTCTCCTTGCAACCAGTGCACCACAACTGGTCAAAGACCGTGGTATATGTGCTTTCCTTTCTTTGAGAAAGTGCATATAAAAGATCCCTTGCTGCATCAGAAACAAATGTAGCGGGTTTCCTCTGATGACTACGAGTCAGAATTACCAAACGTCCAATAGCCGATGATTAATTAATCAATGTGCTCTTGTGGTATCGTTAAACAAAACAAACTTTCCTTATTTCAAAATTTTCCAGAGATCAAGCCCTCTAACACCCTAGATACCCACTTGCTTTCTTTTCAGCAGTATATATAAATAATATTTTCATATACTTAACATTTATGACACCCAATAGCCGATGTGTATTTTTGTGCTGGGGTGTCGTTAAACATTCATTCATTCATTCATTCATTCATTCAATCATTCTTTTCAGCAAACTCAAATACGTCCCCTTTTTTAAATTGTGTGGACCCCCCTTAAAAATTTTTTAAAAATGTATTCGCCCCTGCTTAAATCTGATATTTATGTCGACAGGTTGCGAACAGAAAAAGACACTACGAGAAAGTTGTCAGTCGAATCCGTGAGGTCATCCCAAATAAATATTTCAACGGTCTTGCGGTCATCGATTTTGAGTCATGGCGGCCACTGTTCGCCCACAACTTCGGCTCGCTGTTCATCTACAAGCAACGATCGGTAGACCTGGTTAAATCCAGGTTCCCATCTTGGACGAACAAGACTCAAATTTGGAACGAAGCCGCGAGGGAGTTTCAGAATGCCGCTAGGTAAGTAAAGGCCAGTACACACGTTTCAACTTTTTTTGCGTCACAAATGTTGAAGCTATTTACTGGTCCTAGCCATGTTTCTTTTCATTCTTTTTTTCTTTCTTCTTTTTTTAATTTTTTTTTCTTCCCCTCTGCCCCACAAAAGGTTTGTTTTGTTTAACGACATCGCTAGAGCACCATGATTTGTTAATCATCGGCCATTGGATATCAAGCATTGTAACATATAGTCTTGCAGAGGAAATCCTCTACATTTTTCCATTAGTAGCAAGGAATCTTTTATATGCACCATCCCACAGACAGGTTAGCACATACCACGGCCTTTGATATACAAGTCGTGGTGCACTGGCTGGAACGAGAAATAACCCAGTGGACTCACCGACGGGGATCGATCATAAACCGCGTGCCCATCAGTACCACATGTGTGTATTGGTCCTAGGTCTGTTTCTAGTAGAATCTTGTTGGTCCAAAGTTTGTTTGTTAATTTTGTTTTGTCTAACGACACCACTAGAGCAGACTGATTTGTTAATCATAGGCTATTGGATATCCAAAATTTGGTAATTTTGACATAATTATAGTCTTACAGAGGAAACCCGCTACATTTTTCCATTAGTAGCAGGGGATCTTTTATATGCACCATCCCACAGGCAGGAGAGCACATAATACAGCCTTTGATATACCAGTCGTGGTACACTGGCTGGAATGAGAAGTAGCCCAATGGGCCCACCGGTGGGAATTGATAAAACAAACGGACGGTCGTCAAGCGAGCGCTGTACCACTGAGGTACATCCCGCCCCCGCTGTGTCACAAATGTTGAAGTGTGTGTACTGGTGCTAGGTCAGTTTCTAGTTGGATCTTGTTGGCCCCTATTTCAAAATATTGGTGCATGTCTATGCTGTCTATATTGGTTGGACATTATGCTATTTCCATTGTGAGGCCAAAAATGTGAAACCGTGTGTACTGGCCTTTAGACACTTAAAGCTGCAATCTAGCCTCATATATTGAGAACGAAAAATGCAAACGTATCTGCAGTTTTAATCGACAACAGCCTTCATAGAGCATACAAGTAATTTTTTTTCAATTTTTTTTTTCGATTTTTGTTTAATATAAAAAAATGGGGGGAGAGGGAGGGAGAAGGTCCTCTTTTTCTTCTTGTGGGCGGAATTTAGCTCAGTTGTGTGCTCGCCTCGCGAGGATCGAATTACCCCAGTGGACCCATTCTCCAATTGGCGGTTTTCTCGTCCCAACCAATGGTATATCAAATCTCTGTGTTAATATCACAATAAATTTCTTCTTCTTCTTCTTCTTCTCCTTTTTCTCCTTAAAATAAATTCTATTTCCAGATTGTTCATGGAAGGGACATTACAACTGTCAAGATATCTGCGACCGGATGGTAAATGGGGTTACTATGGTTTCCCGAGGTGTTACGGAGTTTCACCGAGTCATCTGACGTGTCACAACCCTTCCACGTCGAAGGCTAATGACGAGTAAGAACGTACTGTGGTATTAGTTTACCGATATGTTACGGAGTTTCACTCGGGCATCTGACTTGTGCCAAGGGCGGGACGTAGCTCAGTGGTACAGCGCTCGCCTGATGCGCGATCGATCTAGGATCGATTCCCGTCTTTGGGCCCATTAGGCTATTTCTCGTTACAGCCAGTGTTCCACAACTGGTGTAACAAATGTCGTGGTATGTACTAGTAATCCTCTCTGTGGGATGGTGCATATAAAAGATCCCTTGCTTCTAATCAGAAAGAGTAGCCCATCAAGTGGCGACAGCGGGTTCCCTCTCTCAATATCTGTGTGGTCATTAACTATAATTATGTTCTACGCCTTATAAACGTAAATAAAATGTGTTAAGTGTGTCGTTAAATAAAATATTTCCTTTCTTCCTTTCTTCCTTCCTTCCTTCCTTCCTAACTTGTGTCAACCCTTCCACATCGAGGACTAATGACGAGTAAGTACATACTGTAGTACTCGTTAACCGAGTGTACGGGATGTCTGTGTCAGCGGTAGAGTGGTTGTCTGAGGCGCGTCAGGTCGCGGGATCAATCTCACTCGATGGAAATTGTTTCTTCTTAGTTTCTTTTTCTTTTCTTTTTCTTTTTTTTTGTAATGAATACACAATGTATTTCATGAGGAACAAAATGACCATGGTTGGTTGCATTTTATGTTATGAAAAACAAAACGAGACATTGTTTTGAAAACGTTCCATAACTCGTAACAAACATCTCCCTTCCTTCCAACAATTTCCCCCATTAAAGGGTTGCGGTATGGTTGAACTGGCCCTTTTGATAGTGGTATCAACTAACGAAATAGCATTATCACTGTCAAAGTTAGAATTGTCAGATATTCTTTTAAAGGAATGGATTGATTTATTTAACGACGCACTCAACACATTTAATTACGATTATATGGCGTCGGACATATGGCTAATGACCACACAGATATTGAAAGAGGAAACCCGCTGCCGCCACTTCATGGGCAACTCTTTCCGATTAGCAGCAAGGGATCCTTTATATGCACCATCCCACAGACAGGATAGCACATACAACTGCCAACTGCACTGGCTGGAACGAGAAATAGCCCAACGGGCCCAATGACAGGGATCGATCCCAAACCGACCGCACATTAAGCGAGCGCTTTACCACTAATCTACGTCCCGGCCTTGATATTCTTTTAAAGATTATGGTTGAAAACATAAGTAGGTGCGTATGTAGGCGGAGTGTTTCGGGGGTCAAAGAACATCCCTGCTCAAGCAATTTTTCTTGGTTTCTTTTTCAGTATATTTTTGTCGACACCCATATAAATTTTGTTCGCTACAGTCTAGATACACTCCCCCCCCCCCCCCCCCCCCCCCCCCCCCCCCCCCCCCCCCCCTACCACTCCGCGAAACTTCCAGCACACGCGCCTGTATAGTAAGGATGTTTCTAACTATACTCTTCAAAAACAGTACGGGAACTCTAATAAGAATTTACAATTGTCAAAATTGTAAGGTATATTAGCTGTGGGGAATGGTTATATGATAATAGTCAATTAATTGGACAAACATTACAACCGGTAGTTCAATATTACAGTAGGTTTTATGACCACCAAAGATCTTGAAGGACGATTGGGGTCAGAAGTGAAATTTGAAAGTTTTTTATCAGTAAATCGTAAATTTAACCAAAAATGACTGAAAACAAAACATTAACAACAGTATGATCAACAATGAAAACGATTGACAGAAATAATGTTCCACAGTGATTAATGGACCTTCCTGAAATTGTCAAACTCGAGAATGACACCCCATGCACGTGTACGGGGCATGTGCAAACTATGGAATATGTTTCGGTGTGTTACTAGGATGTATGTGGTCAAAACGTATGTTCGGTCTAATAGTTGATATTAACATTAATATTTCAGGTTCCCCTACTTTTTTGACGAGTATGTATACGTACATAGATAACATGAACTTTGAAAACGTATGTCTAACTTTTCTTTCTTTATTTTACAGAATTGGTTGGTTGTTCAAAACAAGTGCTGGTCTTTTTCCTCGCATCTACACAAACCCGATTACACCCAGCAAACCACGGGTCGAATATGTCCGACAGCAGATAAACGAAACTCTGCGAGTACAGGCGAAATTTAACGAACTCTACCGACCAATAATGCCATACAGCATGTGCCAGGCTAATAAGGTTTTCTTCGATGAGGTAATGTGGATTTTGAAAATAAACAAAACAAAACAAAACAGAACAAAAACAAACAAATAAGACAAAAAATCCAAACATTCGAAAGAGCAACATTTGTTCATTGTTCATCATCAAATGTGAGGGCGGGACGAAGCACAGCGGTAAAGCGCTTGCCTGATGCGCGGTTGGTTTAGGATCGATCCCCGTTGGTGGAACCATTTGGCTATTTCTCATTTCAGCCAGTGTACCATGACTGGTATATCAAATGCCATGGTATGTGCTATCCTGTCTGTGGGATGGTGCATATAAAAGATCTGTTGCTACTATTGTAAAAATGTTGCGGGTTTCCTATCTAATCCTATATGTCAAAATTACCAAATGTTGGACATTCAATAGTCGATGATTAATATATCAATATGCTTTAGTTTAGTCGTTAAACAAAATAAACTTTTAACTTTCTTCATTTTATATAGTAGTAATGTAAACGCTTAGATAATATACTTTTACACAGGTGGGTAAAATATGCATATACAATTGAATCCCGTCAGTGTCCGAGAAAGTGTTCGACCCATCGGGTAGTTTGACCTAACCATTCGGTAAACATCGGACATTTCCGTAACATCCGTCATTCTTCCCTGACTAAATTCATACTCAGAATGTTGTATATTTTTCTGTTGTAGCAAGATCTCGACATTTCCATCAAGGAACCGGCGGACATGGGGGCGTCCGGGGTCGTTTTGTGGGGCAGTTCTTCCCTGTTTCACCTCAAAGACGAGTGTCACAAACTTCAGACGTATATCAAGACAGTACTCGGTCCGTTTGTCGTGAAATTGACGGCTTTTACGACATCGTGCTACAGAGAACATTGCAGTGGTCACGGTCGGTGCGTACGTAAAGATTACGAAGCCATGACGCAGCAGCATTTGAGGGAAAACAACAAAATCGCTTGCAGGAAGCCATGGACGGAATATGCCGATGATGTACGAATGACGTGGTCGAAATATGCCGATGCTGCACAAAAGGCGCCGACGGAAAATACCGAATTCGCACGTACAAACTTTACGAGCTACGATGATCTTTCACGAAAGGATTCAAAGTTCGTAAATACGTTTGAGCAGAAGACGGATGGATTTGCAAACAGAAAAGAAGCTCCGTATGGTAATTACGTCTGCCACTGTTTGCCTGGGTGGCGCGGGCCGCTTTGTTCTAAACCGGTGTAGATCAGCATGGATTTCTCTAGATGTGTGCCACATTATAATATATCTAATAGATGATATTAAATTAATCAGTTATTACCAGTGGTTTTGTCAACTGAATGAAGAATTATTTATTTATTTATATTTATATTTATTTTGTATTGTTTTGGGGTTTTTAGGTTTTGGTTTGGGGTGTTTTTTCATTTCATTTCATCGTTATTTTATTTTTTATTTCATTTTTTTTTTTTATTATTATTATTATTAATTTATTTATTTATTTTTATTTTTATTATTTTTTTATTTGTTATTATGTTTGTGTGCGAGTGCGAATAATTTTTACATGCTCATATACCACTAGAGTTTCGAGCATGTCCGTCCCGGGGCCTGTCTCTGGATAGCCAGGGGATTGTCCCGGGACAAAAAAAAAATTAAGCGAACAATTTTGAAATTTACATCCAAAAATTAAATAGTGATGCGCATCTCTAATTAATAAAGAAAATTCTACTCATTAAATTTGGTCGCTAAATTAGATCGGGTGGTCAAAGAGAAATTAGATAAGATCGGTGGCCTTACTCGGGATGGACGGGGGGGGGGGGGGGGGGGGGGGGGGGAGGTAGAGTTGAAAATGGGCAGAATTTTGAAAATAGCAATTAGTAAAAAAGTTAATAGAATTTTAAAAAAAGGGGAACAAAAATAAAAAATTACAAGCCAAAAATAAGAACAATTGACTGCTCGGTCGAATATTTATATAATTTACAGTCCAAAAATAAATAACACAAAGAAGAGAGGATCGGACTATTTAATAATATTAAAAAAAAGAAAGTAATTTCGACATAAACTTTTGAACGAAGGTCTAAAAGTTTAAAGGCCGATCTATATGTCCACGCGAGTGGCCTCGTTAAGGCCGTTAGGGTGCAGAGATTGTAGGGACGAGATGGGTTGCATCCCGTCAAGAAAACCCCTAGATTGACAGTCGATAGACGTTGAAGGTGTAGTGCTGTGCTGAAATACAGATCTTGAGAAGCCTGAACGAGAGAGAATATCAGACTAGGGTATAGTCCAGTCGTCATGGGTTGGTATAGTGGTGCGGACGGGCCCGACGAGATGGTATCACTATAAAGCAAGGTAAAGTCTAGAAAAAAGTAGTAGGGGCCGACCCCGCTTCCTATATCTTCTTAGAGTGGGGCGGTCAATCTTCCAGTGCTGCTAGGACAGGCTCGGACATGTAGAGATTAAACGCGAACAACCGTGGCGTTCTGCAGAATGGCCGTCATACGAGTCACGAAAAAAACATGTCAACATAGTCAGACGGAGAAATGACGTGGAGGCGAGGAATCTCGCTAAAAAGGAATCCAACCTGGTGGTGCAGACTGTCGAAACGAGAAGCGTCCTAGCGTTCAAACAGTTCCAATGGCCGCATATATCCCAGTAGAAAACTTCACTTCGCTGACAAAAACAACGAAGTGAAGGATCCCCAAGTCGAGCCGCGAAAGCACGTGCAGTGTGCACAAGCGAAACAAACACGTCTTACCACGTCGAGCTCCAGACTGGGAATGTGCGATCTCGCAGTGCAATGCTAAAAGACTTGCAAAGAACATGCTTTTGCTAATTGCTATTTTCAAAATTCTGCCCATTTTCAACTTTACACACACACACACACACACACACACACACACACACACACACACACACACACACACACACACACACACACACACACACACACACACACACCCCTCCCCCATCCCGAGTCAGGCCACCGATATTATCGGAGGTCGGACTCTGGATGGGCATGTTCGAAACCCTATCTACGCTCGACGCCCACTATTTAATTTTTGGATGTAAATTTCAAAATTGTCCTTTTAATTTTGTTCTGTCCCGGAACAAGCCCCTGGCTATCCAGAGACAGGCCCCGGGACGGACATGCTCGCGAGATCGCAAAGTTGCGAGAGTTTAGTTAATTAGGCCCCAGATTTACCCATTTTTGAAAAGAGTTCCCGGCCTCGGTGGCGTCGTGGTTAGGCCATCGGTCTACAGGCCGACCAGTGATCCATAACTGTTCAACAAACGCCATGGTTTGTGCTATCCTGCCTGTGGGAAGCGCAAATAATAGATCCCTTGCTGCTAATCGGAAAGAGTAGCCCATGTAGTGGCGACAGCGGGTTTCCTCTCAAAATCTGTGTGGTCCTTAACCATATGTCTGACGCCATATACCCGTAAATATAAAGTTATGGATCACTGGTCGGTGCAAGTGGTTTACACCTACCTATTGAGCCTTGCGGAGCACTCGCTCAGGGTTTGGAGTCGGTATCTGGATTAAAAATCCCATGCCTCGACTGGGATCCGAACTCAGTACCTACCAGCCTGTAGACCGATGGCCTAACCACGACGTCACCGAGGCCGGTCAAACTCTTACCCAAGTAAGTGTCCAAACAAGCCAGAAGGAAAGGGGGTGGGAGTAGGGATGGGGGCGGGTACCTGTGTTCGAGGACGAACATGTACTTTGAATTTATTTATTGATATCTCCTGCCAAACACAACTGATAAAGTATGTTTATGCGCGTACCCAGAGGTTGGGATCCGGGGGTCGACTCCCCCTTCCACCGTTCAAGGAGAACCTTTTTTTTTCTTCATTTAATAGGGCCTACATTTTCCAGGGAAGCGTGTCTCGTCCCCACTCTAGATAAACTCTAAATTTTTGCTCCACACAATCTAGACCCCCATCCCGCTAAAAGTTCTGCACATGCGCCCAATGCTGCACTATATAATTAGAATGATTAGACCGTGCGCAGTCTAATTGGGATCATTACGTCGTTCAAAGTCTCGCTTTTCTTGGCTGTCGATGTTTTGATTCGATGTTTTGTTTTTTGCTTGACTTCAAAGCTATTTTCTGAAACACCAGGTAGACTAGCAGTAGTGCTTAGTTCCACAGCTATAGTTTCGACAGATTTTGTCAATATTTATTATTATGTAAATAATAATTCTAATATTTATTTAATATTGTTGTACTTTTATCATGAGATTTCTACTGTTGTTACTTTGTGTCGGGCTCGGCTCGTCAAGTCAAAACTCGGAGAATTCCGATGGCTGTACCGCCCCGTTTTTAATAGCAGACAAACCGTTCGTGGTTGTATGGAACGTGCCGTCATTCGTGTGTCGTAATGTGGAGTTCAATTTGACGGAGTGGGGGATCGTGACGAACAAAGACGACCGCTTTATGGGCGGTGAGATTACACTTTTCTACCATCTAGGGGACTGGCCCTACTTTTATAAGAATGGATC
Organism: Gigantopelta aegis; assembly: GCF_016097555.1. Classification (NCBI taxonomy): domain Eukaryota; kingdom Metazoa; phylum Mollusca; class Gastropoda; order Neomphalida; family Peltospiridae; genus Gigantopelta; species Gigantopelta aegis. Next base: position 7,955,172 of record NC_054713.1, on the reverse strand, counting down.
GGCCCACAATGGCGGGATTCCGCAGGTAAGAACATTTCAATTAGCAGTGCTGTATTTAAAAGTAAAGTTTGGTGCATATAAAAGATCCTTTGCTACTAAATGTACAATGTTTACTGTCTAAGACTATGTCAGTTATCACGTTTGACATCCAATAGCCAATGATCATGTTAATTAATGTGCTTCAGTTCTTTAATTTTAACACGCACATTTATATATACAAACACACAGAGAGAGACACACACAGAGACATACCCCCTCCATATACACACATACACGCATAAACACATACTGCTACACACACTCACACTCACACAGGCCACAATGCACGCACAGACACACAAAACATACACAGACACACAAAACATACACATATACGAAGAGAGAAATAGACAGAAAAAACACTCAGAGAGGGGAGAAAGACGGACACGCACACACACAATAACACACACACAGTCACACACAATAACACATACACACGCAATAACACACATACACACAATAACACACACATACACAAACACACATACACATACCACACACATACACATACACACACATACGCAAACACCACATACATACACCACACACATACACATACCACACAGAGATACACAAACCACAGACACACACATACCACACATACACAACACCCACACCACACCACACACATACACATACACACCACACACGCACACACGCACACATCATATCCATACGTTTTAAACTCACGATCAACTGACATAACAGTTTCTCTTTTTAATTTATTGACCCCGAGGCTGGTAATCAATTTCGAGGCGATTAAATCCGTACTGCACGACACGTCTCGCCGTGGATATGTTAATCCGTACTGCACGACACGTCTCACCGTGGCTATGTTAATCCGTACTGCACGACACGTCTCGCCGTGGCTATGTTAATCGCGGCATTAACTAAACAATAATACATGGGTTTCCTCACAGATTCATTTGAGTTTATTGTGAACATAATTAAGTGCAACTAGGGCGCGTCGGTTTGGTAAATATGGCCCTAGTATTATCTTGGGGCGGGACGTGGCTCAGTGGTAAAGAGCTAGCTTGATGCGCGCTCGGTTTGGTAAATATGGCCCTAGTGTTGTCTTGGGGCGGGACGTGGCTCAGTGGTAAAGAGCTAGCTTGATGCGCGCTCGGTTTGGTAAATATGGCCCTAGTGTTATCTTGGGGCGGAACGTGGCTCAGTGGTAAAGAGCTAGCTTGATGCGCGCTCGGTTTGGTAAATATGGCCCTAGTGTTATCTTGGGGCGGAACGTGGCTTAGTGGTAAAGAGCTAGCTTGATGCGCGCTCGGTTTGGGATTAATCCCCGTCGGTAAGCCCAGCCAGTGCACCATCAGTGGTATATCGAAGACCGTGGTAAGTGCTATCTTGTCTGTGGGATGGTGAATATAAAAGATCTCTTGCTACTAACGGGAAAATGTAGTCGGTTTTCTCTCTAAGACAAAATGTTTGACATCTAATTGATAAATCAATTTGCTCTAGTGGTGTTCTTAAACAAAACAAACAATGAACTTAAAGTGTGTAAAAAAATAAAATAATGTCTTTTAACATTGGCGGGTCCTGTCACACACACACACACACACACACACACACACACACACACACACACACACACACACACACACACAGCCCATTTCACTGACTTTTTTTATTTATTTATCACTAAATTTCCCTAAAAATGTATGTCGCGCATCCTTTTTTCAAGGAGGCGGAATTTAGCTCAGTCGGTTGAGTGTTCGCTTGAGGTGCTTTCATCACAGGATCGAACCACCTCGATGGATTCGTTCAACTGATTGGGTTTTTTCTCGTTCCAACCAGTGCACCACAATTGGTGCATATAAAAGATCCCTTGCTGCATCAGAAAATAAATGTAGCGGGTTTCCTCTGATGAACTACGAGTCAGAATTACCAAATGTCCAATAGCCGATGATTAATTAATCAGTGTGGTCTAGTGGTATCTGTAAACAAAAGAAACTTTCCTTATTTCTAAATTTTTCAGAGATTAAGCCCTCTAACACCCTAGAGACCCACTTGCTTTCTTTTCATCACTCAAATACGCCGACTTTTTTAACATTATGTGGACACCCCCCCCCCCCCTTAGAAATCGTTTATCCGCCCCTGCTTAAATCTGATATTTATTTCGACAGGTTGCGAACAGAAAAAGACACTACGAGAACGTTGTCAGTCGAATCCGTGAGGTCATCCCTAATAAACATTTCGACGGTCTTGCCGTCATCGATTTTGAAGCATGGCGGCCACTGTTCGGTCAAAACTTCGACGCGCTGTTCATCTACAAGCAGCGATCGGTAGATCTGGTTAAATCCAGGTTCCCATCTTGGACGAACAAGACTCAAATTTGGAACGAAGCCGCGAGGGAGTTTGAGAATGCCGCTAGGTAAGTAAAGGCCAGTACACACGTTTCAACTTTTTTTGCGTCACAAATGTTGAAGCTATTTACTGGTCCTAGCCATGTTTCTTTTCATTCTTGTTTTTGTTTTTTTTGTTTTTCTTCTTTTTTTTCTTTTTTTTCTGTTGCGCCACAAAACGTTTGTTTTGTTTAACGACACCACTATAGCACACTGATTTCTTAATCATCGGCCATTGGATATCAAACATTTGGTAATTTTGATGATGATGATGATGATGATAACCAGTTTAACGTGCCCATATACCACTAGGGTTTCGAACACGCCCATCCCGAGTCCGACCTCCGATAAGATCGGAGGGGGACTGTGCCTGTGAAGGTGGAGGCCTTGCCTTGTCAGGCTGGTCGCTCGGGTGAGCGACGGCAATCCTCTTCGCAATGGCTCCTGCCCGGACCGCCGCCTTCCGAACTGGCAAGACTGGTGACAGTGGCCAGTTACGTGTAGGCGGTGGCGTAGAGGGAGATGGAGGTCCATCTGCGGGCGTCTCACACATCGGCGCGTTGAGAGCATCCCTCGGTGTTGACGGCGGGTCCGGATGAGTAGGTCCTTTCGTTTTGCGCCGAGCCGGGGGTGGCGACGCAGAAGGGACCGCCGCTGGCGGTTGAGCCGCCAGTTTTGTTCCCCCCTGAGCCACCCCTGGCACACGTTTCTTCTTCCTCCGTCCTCTTCCCTTCCTCTTCTACGAGTCCGAGTCGCCGTACACCAAAATCACGGTTGCCCGTGACCCGGTGTACACGACGCGAAACTCCTGCAGCGATCCAGAGCTTGCAGTCAAGCCCCCCAGGGTGTGTGTGTGTGGGGGGGGGGGGGGGGGTCGAGAGCACAGGCGACAGCGTCCAGCTTCATTGTGAGTTAGCTTGGAAGTGGTAATTTTGACATGTAGTCTTACAGAGGAAACCCGCTACTTTTTTCCATTAGTAGCAAGGGATCTTTTATATGCACCATCCCACAGGCAGGGTAGCACATACCACGGCCTTTGATATACAAGTCGTGGTGTACTGGCTGTTGGTCCAAAGTTTGTTTGTTAATTTTGTTTTGTTTAACGACAGCACTAGAGCACAATGATTTGTTAATCATCGGCTATTGGATATCCAAAATTTGGTAATTTTGACATATAGTCTTACAGAGGAAACCCACTCCATTTTTCCATTAGTAGCAGGGGATCTTTTATATGTACCATCCCACAGACAGGAGAGCACATACCACGGTCTTTGATATATCAGTCGTGATACACTGGCTGGAACGAGAAATAACCCAGTGGGCCCATCGGTGGGGATTGATCCCAAACCGACCATGTATCAAGCGAGTGCTGTACCACTGAGCTACACCCCGCCCCCGCTTGGTCACAAATGTTGAAGTGTGTGTACTAGGTCAATTTCAGGTTGGATCTTGTTGGCCCCTATTTCAAAATATTGGTGCATATCTATGCTGTCTATATTGGTTGGACATTATGCTATTTCCATTCTGAGGCCAAAAATGTTGAACCGTATGTACTGGCCTTTACACACTTAAAGCTGCAATCTAGTCTCATATATTGAGAACGAAAAATGGAAACATATCTGCAGTTTTAATCGACAGCCTTCATAGAGTATATTTGTTTTGTTTTCTTCTCCTTCTTCTTTTTCTTCTTCTTCTTCTTCTTCTTCTCCTTCAAATCTCTATATTAATATCAGAATAAATTTCTTCTTTTTCTTCTTCTTCTTCTTCTCCTTCTTTTTCTTCTTCTTCTTCTTCTTCTTCTTCTTCTCCTTCTTTTTCGTCTCCTCCTCCTTCTTCTTCTTCTTCTTCTTCTTCTTTTTCTTATTCTTCTTTTTCTCCTTCAAATCTCTATATTAGTATCAGAATAAATTCTATTTCCAGATTGTTCATGGAAGGGACATTACAACTGTCAAGATATCTGCGACCGGATGGTAAATGGGGTTACTATGGTTTCCCGAGGTGTTACGGAGCTTCGCCGAGTCATCTGACGTGTAACAACCCTTCCACGTCGAAGGCTAATGACAAGTAAGAACGTACTGTGGTATTCGTTTACCGAGATGTTACGGAGTTTCACTCGGGCATCTGACTTGTGCCAAGGGCGGGACGTAGCTCAGTGGTACAGCGCTCGCCTGATGCGCGATCGATCTAGGATCGATTCCCGTCGGTGGGCTCATTGAGCTATTTCTCGTTACAGCCAGTGTTCCACAACTGGTGTAACAAATATAGTTGTATGTACTATCCTGTCTGTGGGATGGTGCATATAAAAGATCCCTTGCTTCTAATCAGAAAGAGTAGCCCATCAAGTGGCGACAGCGGGTTTCCTCTCTCAATATCTGTGTGGTCATTATATGTCCGACGCCATATAAACGTAAATAAAATGTGTTAAGTGTGTCGTTAAATAAAATATTTCCTTCCTTCCTTCCTTCCTTCCTTTCCTGACGTGTGTCAACCCTTCCACATCGAGGACTAATGACGAGTAAGTACATACTGTAGTACTCGTTAACCGAGTGTACGGGATGTGTATGTCAGCGGTAGAGTGGTTGTCTGAGACGCGTGAGGTCGCGGGATCAGTCTCACTCGATGGAACTTGTTTCTTTCTTAGTTTCTTTTTCTTTTTTGTTATAAATACACAATGTATATCATGAGGAAAAAAATGGCCATGGTTCGTGATGATAACTAGTTTAACGTGCCCATATACCACTAGGGTTTCGAACACGCCCATCCAGAGTCCGACCTCCGATAAGATAGGTGGCCTGACTCGGGAGTGGGGAAGGGTAGAGTTGAAAATGGGCAGAATTTTTGAAATAGCAATTAGTAAAAAAGTTAATAGAATAAATAAAAAATAAAAGTTACAAGCCAAAAATAAAAAGAATTGACTACTCGGCCGAATATTTATATAATTTGGAGCATTTTAAAAGGACAGTCCAAAATTAAATAAGAGAAAGAAGAGAGGATCGGACTATTTAATAATATTTAAAAAACCCAGAAAGAAATAATTTCGATATAAAATTTTGAACGCAGATCTAAAAGTTTAAAGTCCGATCGATATGTCCACGTGAGTGGCCTCGTTAAGGCCGTTAGGGAGATGGGTTGCATTCCGTCAAGAAAGCCCCTAGATTGACAGTCAATAGACGTTGAAGGTGTAGTGCTGTGCTGAAATACAGATCTTGAGAAGGCGGATCCGTCTGAACGAGAGAGAATCAGACTAGGGTATAGTCCAGTCGTCATGGGTTGGTTTAGTGGTGCGGACGGGCCCAACTCCTGAGGATACGAGATGGTATCACAATAAAACAAAGTAAAGTCTAGAAAAGAGTAGTAGTGGCCGACCCCGCTTCCTATTTCTTCTTAGAGTGGGGCGGTCAATCTTCCAGTGCTGTTAGGACAGGCTCGGCCATGTAGAGACTAAACGCGAACAACCGTGGCGTTCTGCAGAATGGCCGCCATACGAGTCACGAAAAAACAAGTCAACATAGTCAGACGGAGAAATGACGTGGAGGCGAGGAATCTCGCCCAAAAAAAAGAATCCAGCCTGGTGGTGCAGACTGTGGAAACGAGAAGCGTTCCAGCGTTCAATCAGTTCCAATGGCCGCATACATCCCAGTAGAAAACTTCACTTCGCTGATAAAAACAACCAAGTGAAGGATCCCCAAGTCGAGCTGCGAAAGCACGTGCAGTGTGCACAAGCGAAACAAACACGTCTTACCGCGAGGAGCTCCAGACTGGGAATGACCATGGTTGACTGCATTTTACTTTATGAAAAACAAAAAGAGACATTGTTTTGAAAACGTTCCACAACTCGTAACAAACATCACCAATCCTCCCAACAATTCCCCCAATTAAAGCGTTGCGTTGAACTGACCCTTTTGATAGTGGTATGAAATGTCATTATCACTGTCGAAGTTTTAAAGGAAGGAAATTATTTATTTAACGATGCACTCAACGCATTTAATTACGGTTATATGGCGTCGGACATAAGAGTTAATGGCCACACAGATATTGAAATAGCTCATTGGGTCCACCAACGAGGATCAATCCCAAACCGACCGCGCATCAAGCGAGCGCTTTACCACTGGGCTATGCCCCGCCCCTGATATTCTTTTAAAGTTTGTGGTTGAAAACATAAGTAGGTGCGTGTTTTGGCGGAGTGTTTCGGGGGTCGAAGAACATCCCTGCTCAAGCACATTTTCTAGGGATTTTCTTCTTTTTTTAAATTTATTTTTGTCGACCCTCGTATAAATTTTGTTCGCTATAGTCTAGACACACTCCCCCACCCCCTCTCCTCGCGCCTGTATAGCAAGGGTTTTTCTAACTATATCACTCTCAGCTTTACTCACGATGAGATTAGACGTGTCATCAGTTTCTATCGCATTACCCCACACATACACACCTGGGGGGACTGATACAAAGCTACTGGGACTTACTCGAGTACCGCATCGCGTACACCGGGTCACGGGCAACCGTGACTTTGGTGTTCAGCGACGCGGTCGAGAAGACGAAGAGGAAAAGGTGGATGAAGATAAAAAGTGCGCCAGGGACGGCACGGGGGGGGGGGGGGGGGGGGGCTGCAAAACTGGCGACTCAACCGCCAGAGGCGGTTCCTTCTGCGTCGCCGCCCCCGACTCGATCCAAGACGAAAGGACCAGCTCATCTGGACCCGCCGTCAACACCGAGAGATGCTTTCAACGCGCCGATGTGCGAGACTCCCGCAGACGGACCTCCATCTCCCTCTAAGCCACCGCCTATACGTAACTGGCCACTGTCACCAGTCTCGCCAGTTCGGAAGGTAGCGGTTCGGGCAGGAGCCGTTGCGAAGAGAAAGGCCGTCGCTCACCCGAGCAACCAGCCTGACAAGGCAAGGTCTCCACCTTCACCAGCACCGTCCCCCTCCGACTCGGAAGCCGTCTGGAAAGTTCAGATAGGGAAAATCAGGTCCGGCTTCCTGAAGTTCGTGCAGGGGGACAAATTCGTGCAGGGGTATCAGGCATCACTGATGGGCGCACTAGTGGAACCAGAGCTACAACAATTGCCTGATGGAAGCGCTTACGAGCTACACACCATCAAATCTACAGCCGGCAAGACGGGGTTGGTACTAACTCAGCGCCGAGAAGGAGTCTACCGACAAGCAGTCCTGGTTAGAGAGATGGATAGCCACACCATGCACAGGACTGTCAAGGCTCTTTTCGGCAACGACTACCGGAGTTCATCACCATCCTCGCCGACCAGAGATGGAAGCACTTCATCCCAGCCTTTGCCGGTTCCCCGCTCATCAGTTCGCCGTAGGCCAACCTCCAAGAACTTTGCCTCTAAGCAAGGGCTTAGTCGGACTTTATAAACATTTTAGCTGTAATTAAAAAATGTTTTAGTTTTTTTCTAAATAGTCCAACAAACTTTATTTTTGATAGCCCGTCCAAATTGCTCAAATCACCTTAAAACCTTTTCGACCGAGCACTCTAATTTTATTTTTGGACTAAAACTCTGTATTTCAACACAGAACTACACCTGTCAATCTAGGGGTTTTCTTGGGATGCAACCCATCTCGTTCCCACAAGCTGTGCACCCTAATGGCCTTAACGCGGCCACTCACGTGGACATATAGATCGGACTTTAAACATTTAGACCTTCGTTCAAATTTTTGTCAAAATTACATTTTTTTAATATTATTAAATAGTCCGATCCTCTCTTCTTTCTCTTATTTATTTTGGACCGTCCATCTAAAATGCTCCAAATTATATAAATATTCGGCCGAGGAGTTAATTCTTTTTATATTTTGGTTGTAACTTTTTTTTTATTCTATTAACTTTTTTACTAATTGCTATTTTTCACAATTCTGCCCATTTTGAACTCGTCCCCCGCCCCCCCCCCCCCGCCCCCCCCAGTCAAGCCACCAATCTTTTCGGAGGTCGGACTTTGAATGGGCGTCTTCGAAAACCTAGTAGTATATACGCACGTTAAACTAGTTATTTATCTATCTATATAACTATATACGTACAAACTTGCAAACTGTATTGCCTTTTTGAAGATAACACGAACTTTGAAAATGTATGTATAACTTGTCTTTGTTTGTTTTACAGAATTGGTTGGTTGTTCAAAACAAGTGCCGGTCTTTTCCCTCGCATCTACACAAACCCGACTATACCCCGCAAACCACGGGTCGAATATGTCCGACGGCAGATCAACGAAACCCTCCGAGTACAGGCGAAATTTAACGAACTCTACCGACCCATAATGCCTTACAGCATGTGCCAGGTTAAGAAGGTTTTCTTCGATGAGGTAATGTGGCTTTAGAAAATAAAAGCACAAACAAAAAATCACACAAATGATTTTAAAACTAAAACTAGACCCCCCCCCCCCCCCCCAAAAAAAAGACAAAAAAACCCCAAACATTCAAAAGAACAGCAATTGTTCATTGTTCATAAACAAATGTGAGGGCGGAACGAAGCACAGCGGTAAAGCGCTTGCCTGATGTGCTGTTGGTTTAGGATCGATCCCCGTTGGTGGAACCATTTGGCTATTTCTCGCTCCAGCCAGTGCACCATGTCTGGTATATCAAATGTCATGGTATGTGCTATCCTGTCTGGGATGGTGCATATAAAAGATCTGTTGCTACTATTGGAAAAATGTTGCGGGTTTCCTATCTAATCAGTAGTCACAAATCGACTTTTAACTTTCTTTTTCTTTTATATAGTAGTCATGTCAACGCTTAGATAATATACTTTTACACAGGTTGGTAAAATATGCATATACAATTGAATCCCGTCAGTGTTCGAGAGTGTTCGACCCATCGGGTAGTTTGACCTAACCATTCGGTAAACATCGGACATTTCCGCAACATCCGGCATTTTTCCCAGACTAAATTTATACTCAGAATTTTGTTTATCTTTCTGTTGTAGCAAGATCTCGATATTTCCATCAAAGAACCGGCGGACATGGGGGCGTCCGGGGTCGTTTTGTGGGGCAGTTCTTCCCTGTTTCACCTCAAAGACGAATGCCACAAACTTCAGACGTATATCAAGACCGTACTCGGTCCGTTTGTCGTGAAATTGACGGCTTTTACGACATCGTGCTACAGAGAACACTGCAGTGGTCACGGTCGGTGCGTACGTAAAGATTACGAAGCCATGACGCAGCAGCATTTGAGGCAAAACAACAAAATCGCTTGCAGGAAGCCATGGACGGAATATGCCGATGATGTACGAATGAAGTGGACGGAATATGCCGATGCTGCACAAAAGGTGCCGACGAAAAATACCGAATTCACACGTACAAACTTTACGAGCTTCGATGATCTTTCACGAAAGGACTCGATAAAGTTCGTGAATACGTTTGAGCAGAAGACGGATGGATTTGCAAACAGAAAAGAAGCTCCGTATGGTAATTACGTCTGCCACTGTTTGCCTGGGTGGCGCGGGCCGCGTTGTTCTAAACCGGTGTAGATCAGCATGGATTTCTCTAGCTGTGTGCCACATCATAATATATTATGCATGATACTAAGTAAGTCAGTTATTACCAGTGGTTTTGTCAACTGTATGAAGAATTATTTATTTATATTTATTTTGTATTATATTGTTTTGGGGTTTTTGTGGGGTTGTTGTTGGGGGTGGGGTTTTTTTGGGGGAGGGGGGGGGGGTGGGGGGGGGGGGGGGGGTCATTTCATTTTATCTTTATTTTATTTTTTATTTTATTTTTTATTTCATTTATTTATTTTACTTATTTATTTATTTATTTATTTGTTATTGTTTGTTTGTGCTCTTGTTTTTCTTTTTTAAAGTTATTTTATAATAGTTTCCGGACATTTTTTGAGGTGATATTCTGTATATAGCTTTATCACGTAAAGGTAAAAATCAGGTTTGATATGTTTGAGGTTTTACTGTTATGACACTTGAAGTTAGCACGACTTTACCTTGTACACTTGCAGGTCAAGCTTGAGGATTTGCCTTTTTTTTCGCAGAAGTATGGTCATTGAATTGATTACAACAATCCCACATATGGTGGTCTTGTGTACTTTTTTTCACAGTGCATCATAGTTACCTGACATTTTGTGTGTAGTTTTATCGGGTAGAGTTACAGATCAGGCTCCGTATTCATAAACGTACTTAAGTCAATGTATGATACCTAAATACATACTTAAAGTACACAAATAAGTATCATACACTGACTTAAGTACGTTTATGAATACGGAGCTAGGGGCCTAATTCACAAAGATCTCTTAGCATCCTGTTAGACAACAAAGCATTCTCTTTGATGATGATGATAACTAGTTTAACGTGCCCATATACCACTAGGGTTTCGAACACGCCCATCCCGAGTCTGACCTCTGATAAGATCGGTGCCCTGACTCGGGATGGAGGGGGGGGGGGGTTGAAAATGGGCAGAATTTTGAAAATAGCAATTAGTAAAAACGTTAATAGAATAAATAAAAAAAGAAAAAGGTTACAAGCCAAAAATAAAAAAGAATTGACTGCTCGGCCGAATATTTATATAATTTGGAGCATTTTAGAAGGACAGTCCAAAATTAAATAAGAGAAAGAAGAGAGGATCGGACTATTTAATAATATTACAAAAAAGAAGTAATTTCGACATAAAATTTTGAACGCATATCTAAACGTTTAAAGTCCGATCGATATGTCCACGCGAGTGGCCTCGTTAAGGCCTGTTGGGTGCACAGCTTAAAGGGACGAGATGGGTTGCATCCCGTCAAGAAAACCCCTAGATTGACAGTTGATAGACGTTGAAGGTGTGCTGTGCTGAAATACAGATCTTGAGAAGCCGGATCCGTCTGAACGAGTAGAGTATCAGACTAGGGTATAGTCCAGTCGTCATGGGTTGGTATAGTGGTGCGGACGGGCCCGACTCCGGAGGATACGAGATGGTATCATTATAAAGCAATGTAAAGTCTAGAAAAAGAGTAGTAGGGGCCGACCCCGCTTCCTATTTCTTCTTAGAGTGGGGCGGTCAATCTTCCAGTGCTGGTAGGACAGGCTCGGACATGTAGAGACTAAACGAGAAAAACCGTGGCGTTCTGCAGAATGGTCGTCATACGAGTCACGAAAAAACAAGTCAACATAGTCAGACGGAGAAATGACGTGGAGGCGAGGAATCTCGCTGAAAAAGAATCCAACCTGGTGGTGCAGACTGTCGAAACGAGAAGCGTTCCAGCGTTCAATCAGTTCCAATGGCCGGATACATCCCAGTAGAAAACTTCATTTCGCTGACAAAAACAACGAAATGAAGGACCCCCAAGTCGAGCACACGAAAGCACGTGCAGTGTGCACAAGCGAAACAAACACGTCTTACTGCGTGGAGCTCCAGACTGGGAATGCATTCTCTTTGGAAATCTTTTAGCACTGCACTGCGAGATCGCAAAGTTGCGAGAGTTTAGTGAATTAGGTCCCAGGGGCCTAATTCACAAAGGTCTCTCTTAGGCTCTGTTAGACAATAAATAGATAGATGGATAGATAACTAGTTTAACGTTGTCATATACCACTAGGGTTTCAAACATGCCCATCCAGAGTCCGACCTCCGATAAGATCGGTGGCCTGACTCGGGATTGGGGGGGGGGGGGGGGGGGGGGGGGGGGGGGTACAGTTGAAAATTGGCAGAATTTTCAAAATAGCAATTAGCAAAAACATGTTCTTTGCAAGTCTTTTAGCATTGCACTGCGAGATCGCAAAGTTGCGAGAGTTTAGTGAATTAGGCCCCATTTTTGAAAAGAGTTGGACTTAGGATCTATTACAACCGTCCTGTATATGGTTGGTAATCGGACTCGGTGGTGTCGTGGTTAAGCCATCGGACATAAGACTGGTAGGTACAGAGTTCGCAGCCCGGTACAGGCTCCCACTCAGAGCGAGTTTTAACGAATCAGTGGGTGGGTGTACGACCACTACACCCTCTTCTCTCTCACTAATAACTAACAACTAACCCTCTGTCCTGGACATACAGCCCAGATAGCCGAGGTATGTGCTCAGGACAGCGTGCTTGAACCGTAATTGGATATAAGCATGAAAATAAGTTTAAATGAAATGAAATGGATATGGTTTTCCGGACTTTGTTTTCACAAGGGGGCGGGACGTAGCCCAATGGTAAAGCGCTCGCTTGGTGCGCGGTCGGTATGGGGTCGATCCCCGTCAGTGCGCCCATTGGGCTATTCCTCGTTCCAGCCAGTGCACGACGACTGGTATATCAAAGGCCGTGGTATCTGCTATCCTGTCTGTGGGATGGTGCATATAAAAAAAAGATTCCTTGCTACTAATGGAAAAAATGTAGCGGGTTTCCTCTTTAAGACTGTCAAAACTACCAAATGTTTGACATCCAATATCCTATGATAAATAAATCAATATGCTCTAGTGGTGTCGTTAAACAATATGCTATTCATGATACAATAGCTCAAGTGTCTTCTACTCCTTTCCTTGTTTATACTGAACTAGTGCACCACGACTGGTATATTAACGACCGGGGTATGTGCTATCCTGTCTGTGGTATGTAGCATATAAAAGATACCTTGCTACTACTGAAAAAATGTAGCGGGTTTCCTCTCTAACTCTATATGTCAAAATTACTAAATGTTTGACTTCCAGTAGTCAATGATTAATACATCAATGTGCTCTAGTTGTGCTGTTAATTATATATATTTATCTCGCCTTCATGTAAAATTCTTTAATCTCATTGGTTGTTTGCCGTTGGACAAATCCCTTATAGCCCTGTGGGCGGAGCCAAATTCTCTTATACCCCGTCTGTAATTTCCAACAGTTTCCAGCCACCCCAGTTAATGCTAAAGATTATAATCAGATTATAAATAGCATTGATAATCAATCAAGTATACATAATTAATTTTATTTTTACTATATAATACACTATTTCAATACTTTTAAAAGCTGCAATGTTAACTCGGCCACCTACGGTCGTGGTGTTATTGTATTAATGCGCGATTAGCAACAGTTGTTTGTAAATATTTTTATTTTTTTACTACATACATTTCTGATGAAAAAAAGAGAAGTTGTTTTTATTTTTTATTATTAATATCTGTTTCAGACAATTTCGTATTACAAACATTTGAAGTTAAAAACTCGTTTATCGATGGAACTATTTTTCGTCGCTGGCAAGTGGTTTCGTTCGCGTCCGTGTGGTACGGCTTCGGTAATAAATTGTTAACAATTATTGTCTGGCGTTATTTTGATTATTTGGCTATATATGGTTTAACATGTCGGCAAGATAAATTCGTTGTAGAAGCATCTCTCGGGGTATATGGCTTTTTATGCCTTCGGCTCGGGGTAAAAGAGCACACAGAGGGTACATAAAAAGCAATATACCCCTTGTGATGCTTCTACAACTTATAAATATATATATATATATATATATATATATATATATATATATATATATATATATATATATATATATATATATATATATATATATAAACATCTGATGATATTGAAGGCGCTCGTGTTTTAAATGGATTAATAATAATTTCATTTCAGCTTATTTTCGTGCTTATATCCAGTTAAGGTTCAAGCACGCTGTCCTGGGTGGGCTTAACCACGACACCACCCAGGCCGGTAATAATAATTTTACTGTCTCTATGTTTTTTCTTTCTTCTTTTTCTTTTCTTATATATTTATGTATGTATGTATGTATGTATGTATGTATGTATGTATGTATGTATGCCTGTCTGTGTCTCTCTCTCTGTGTGTGTGTGTGTGTGTGTGTGTGTGTGTGTGTGTGTGTGTGTATAGAGGATTCGTCACGAGTATTTTTTAATATGGAAAATATCAACCGAGTCTATGTTAATCGGTATTTGTCGAGGCTCTGCCGATATTTTACATATTAAAAAAACACGAGTAGCGAATTCTATTTCTCCTATAACACTTCTAAAATAACATTTTAATTAATTTTTTTAGTAAATCACAGTACTAAAGTCGCAGCCATCGGTAATATGACGTCATCACGATTAGAACAAATTAGTTTGACGTCACGTATTTTAAACAAACCTTTGAAAACGTTACGCTCATGTACACGGGTCTTGTTGGCTTGTAAGCAAATGACCCATCCACAGCAATACATTACCTGGAGACCTTGCAAAGTTGCCTACCATTATTAACCGGGTTAATAAAGTAAATTATCACATGGGTTTGTAACATGCATATATTGGGTAGGTTATAGGATAAATAAATAAATATATATATATATATATATATATATATATATATATATATATATATATATATATATATATATATATATATATATATATGTATGACCCGACATATAGTAACTGGACCCTCTAGTTACCGGTATCTTCCAATATGTATGACCCCACTTCAAATTGAAAAGTAAAGGCACAAAGACACTACGGTTTTTGTGGATTCTTTTATTCTGTCGCATACCATCTGGCATAAAGTGTTCACCACAGTGTTCAACTTAATCCCGGGTACCATAGAAGCTGTAATATGTTGCAGATCGTCGCAACCCAGTGTTCAATGATACATCTTATTGGAAGACAGCAGCTGTCCTGTAACAAAATCTGGATCATATAGTAATATGGAAGGAAGGAAATGTTTTATTTAACGACGCACTCAACACATTTTATTTACGGTTATATGGCGTCAGACATGGTTAAAGACCACACAGATATTGAGAGAGGAAACTCGCTGTCGTCACTTTATGGGCTACTCTTTCCGATTAACAGCAAGGGATCTTTTATATGCACCATCCCATAGACAGGATAGCACATACCACGGCCTTTGTTACACCAGTTGTGGAGCACTGGCTGGAACGAGAAATATCCCAATGGTACCGCCGACGGGGATCGATCTTAGACCGACCATGCATCAAGCGAACGCTTTACCATTCGGCTACGTCCCGCCCTTATATAATAATATGTGTCGTCTGCATCTGGCCCCGTGCTTATAAACCTTAAAGTCTAGACTTTAATAAAGTCCAGACTTTAACGTCATGGCAACGCCATTCAAATAGCATCACGTTAAAGTCTGGACTTTATTAAAGTCTAGACTTCAAGTATTATAAGTACGGGCCCTGGTCTCCGAGCTTAAGTCTAGACTTAATTTTTAATGACGTCGCATGCAGACAGTTTGTGTGGCGTTGCCTAGGCGTTAAAGTATTGGAATCCTACTAGTAAAAAAATTAATAGTTTGTTTTGTTTAACGACACCACTAGATCACATAAATTTATTCATCATAGGCTATTGGATGACAAACATCTGGTAATTCTGACATATAGTTCCAAAGAGGAAACCCGCTACATTGTTTCCATTAGTAGCAAGGGATCTTTTATATGCACCATCCCATGGACAGGATAGCACATACCACGGCATTTTATATACCAGTCGTGATACACTGGCGGGGCGGGACGTAGCCCAGTGGTAAAGCGTTCGCTTGATGCGCGGTCGGTGTAGGATCGATCCCCGTCAGTGGGCCCATTGGGCTATTTCTCGTTCTAGCCAGTGCACCACGACTGGTATATCAAAGGCCGTGGTATGTGTTATCCTGTGTGTGGGATGGTACATATAAAAGATCCCTTGCTGCTAATCGAAAAGAGTAGCCCATAAAGTGGCGACAGCGGGTCTCCTTCCTCAATATCTGTGTGGTCCTTAACCATATGACCGTAAATAAAATGTGTTGAGTGCGTCGTTAAACCATTTCCTTTCTTTCTTTGATGCACTGGCTGGAACGAAAAATAACCCAATGGGCACACTGACGGGAATCGATCCCAGACCAACCGCGCATCATGGTACGTCCCACCCCTCCATCTGTATCTGTATCCGAGACTCCTCTATATAATGACGTCACACTGACAATTTGGTTTAAGTCCCTATTAGTTTTGAGTGTAGACTTAAATTTGTTTTATAAGCATGGGCCAGATATGTGGAATTCTGCGCCTAGCTTGCGACGATCTCCTGACTAACAGATTTTATGGGAACCAAAATTAAAGCCTATCTCACGATAACTTTCAGCTGAGCAAAAGGTTACCGAAGTCGTTTTTGCTCAGCTATTTGCTCATAGCAATTTCACTGCACCAGATGAGTTAAATACTGAGCTAATTTACTTATGACTATCACAATGACGTCATTCTCGTATTTCCAATGGGCTAACCTATCAAACATATATATTTTCCTCACGAAACACGCGAGGCGAAAAACTCGGCAAAATTGTCCACCGCACACGAGAGCTATCAGCTGTGCAAAATGTCTCAAATAATGTTTTGATTGGCTGCAGGGGTGGATTCAGGAGATATTTTGCGGGGGGGGGGGGGGGGGGGCGGAGGAGAGACTAATTGAAAAAGGGCATATGGATCAACTCGTTAAAAGAGCATCTCAATGCGGTAAGAGATAAGTGTCAACATTCAAAATAACAACCAAAACCACAAAATGTGTAACTATATACATTTCGAATTCACGAGAACGGAACACCAGAACTTAAAAGTGCATAATAAGATAAACATTTTCGACAGCAACAACATTGTCGGCGACATGTATCCCTGCAGTGTCCACCCTACGGCCGATACGGAATTATGGGTACAACGGTAACTCGTGAGAGGTCGTTCTCGTCACACGCCGGCCGCCCCCGCCGACTCAGCCTGCCTCTCCATGGCTCTGGATCTTTCCTTCATGGCCTGAATTTGAGTCATCATCTTAGTCCACGCTGAAAAATATTAACACATTTTAAAATTTATTTTGCTTTTATTTTTATTTTTTTTGTTTAATGGAAAGGGATAGTCGTTTAAAAAAAAAAAAATCTTACACACCCGTTGGTGAGAACATCATGCATTATTTTTTATAATACATGGCTGTTTACACATTTACGTGTATTAACAATTTCAAGACATACGACTGGCTGCAGCGCTCCTATGTGATGACCAGGTCACCAATGCGATACGTTCAATAAAAAAAAAACCCAGAACGGTGGAAATCGATTACGCTGTGACGTATAGTTAACCTGGCAATCATGTGTCTGTGACGCGCAAGTCAGCTACAAGTGCAGCGGCTGTAAATAACTTTTAGTCGAAAAAGATGTTAAAATTTGCTTAAAAGCAGGTTTTCGAGGATATGTATAAAATAGAATAATACATTCGTGTCCGTTAGATACCATTTATCTGACAACTCGTTCTTTAAAAACGTATCAAACTCGCTTTCACTCGTCACATACATTTTAAAACAACTCGTTGTGAGATAGATGGTATCTAACGGACACGAATGTATTATTCTCTATTTAAAAGTTAAAGTTTGGGGATTTTTTTAAAGACACCACTAATAGTCCAAGAACATCAGGGTTTAACCCGGATATAAACAGTACATATCTGATTTTTTTCAGGATAGATGCAGAACATCATTAGTAATAACATATCAAAAGTCCACAAGATTCCGAGGTGTGCTAACTTTACTACAGACATAAATATATAGTTATCGTCATATAATCAGTTTACGCATGTAACCCATTTTTGTTATCTACCTTAGCGATTTTATCCTGGTATCGCGCGTACATCTTTGACATATGCGGTCGGATTTTTAAAATAAACAAAGTTTACTTTGTTTAACGACACCACCAGAGCACATTGATTTATTAATCATCTGTTATTGGATTTCAAACATTCGGTAATTCTGACATATAGTCAGTGTGTCACTAGCCTTCACACAGAAGCTTCAACTAGTGCGCTATATTTTTAAAGTATTACAGCTAATAATTTCCACTAGCCCAGACCAAACATTCACTAGCCAGGACTGATAGTGGATTTGTCGAACCTAGATAGTCTTAGAGAGCAACCCTCTTACATATTTCCACCAGTACTAAAAGTACTAATCAAAATTATACCTAGGTGATTTTCCATTCTTATATATTAGTGTCAGGGGGATCCTATAATACCCGTAACTGAATAAAACACGATTATCCAAATATCTCTCCTAACTGTATATCTTTTAGATCTCTCTGTATCGGGCAGTCTAATACCCGAGTGGCTCGGCTCTAGGAATAATCAGAGATACGATCTTATATAAATATGTATAATATATATAGCACGTTTAGTTCACTAGAAAACACAACAAAACACAATACACTTTGGAATCTGTATTAACACTACGCTGACAAATGTACTTGCTGCAGTAGTTAATTAACAACAACAAATATAACAACCCAGAACTAATCACTTAATTAGTTAATCACTAGATGTCTAGTTTACACAATATTCTAATCACTTCACCGTGATACACACACACACGTGTGATAAATTGAGAAACGCTGCCAGGGGAACTTAATTAATAAAGGAATTACAACTCTATTCCTAACTGGTTAATTTTTAGGTAACTCTTAACTACTTATTCAGTAACCTTGTAATACAGAATTAATACTGGTACATATCACAATAAAGACAATAACCTACAGTTTACCTAGGTCCTCTATGATGACCGGCTAAGCTTTATCTTACCAAATACTCGTATAAAAATATTAGAACAGTGAAGCCTACAATTTACTTCGTCAGAATACCGGAGACATTGTCTAAAGAATTTTGGTACAATACAGTATTAAAATATTTAAAGTCACATCAATCACATCAAGGTTATACAACAGAGCAGAAAAATATATGTACCAGTCCTGTCGGACTACGTTCCCCGGGAGCCTTCCAATGTTTCTCCTCGATATCTCTAAAATCCTATCTATTTATTCAAAAATCTCAGAGACAGCGAATATCGCCTGGGGGCACAACGCGGTACCTCACCTATCATGTGATAGTTCCACAACTCCCAGAGACGGTATATTTCCTCTTAGATGGCCAGACAGACCGACGCCTTGTTCGCGAGAGATACCATGGTCGTAAACCGCACTACCTGAGTTATTACTTAACTACTGGCCACATGGCCTCCACACCTGGTGTAAGTTTTTTTTAGGGGGTACGGTCGCGCGGAGGTATTACGTAACCAAGCTGCACACGGCCCTCTAAAACAATTAACATCGCCACAGGCGAAAAGATAAGAGCATGTTCCGTCACAATTAGTTATGAAAATCCCTGGAATAAAAACCATAAAAATGTGTCAGTGTTATCATGACCTGTTATGGTATTCAAACAACCGGTCCAAAAAACGACAATAAATGACCTGTTATAGATAGCAATATGAGATGTATTTACAATTTTACTGCAAAACTTATGTCATTTAAAACAGACTATAACACCCAGGTTGACATTGATTACATTTGACAGGTGAAATCACAAGTACTAAGCTTATTTAAAGTTATAAGCAATTTCCCTCTCTTATTCTCCAGATGGAAAAAGGAATAAACAGCTTTCACAAGTTTACTAACTGTAACCGAGATTGTCAGTATTATCCCACAGGATAGCACAAACCATGGCCTTTGTTGAACCAGTTATGGATCACTGGTCGGTGCAAGTGGTTTACACCTACCCAATGAGCCTTGCGGAGTACTCACTCAGGATTGGGAGTCGGTATCTGGATTAAAAATCCCATACCTCGACTGGGATCCGAACCCAGTACCTACCAGCCTGTAGACCGATGACCTAACCACGACGCCACCGAGACCGGTCATTTCAATAAAGTTCCGTTTAAATATGTAGGTGTTGAAGGGTTTCTCCCTTTAGGGTGTATACTACCAAATCAAATCCCATAGACGACAATAGTAACATATGTGGCTAAAACTCCTACCTGCAACGTATCAATCGACATAAACGCCACGGATATAAATACTACCACCCCTTACACTTAAAGTGAATCAGAAAAAAATGGGGGTCAAGCTGCTCGTTTCTGAGATAACGGGTAGCGTCTATGACTACCCTAGTTTCGCACAAAATTCGAGTACTTTTTTTTACAGGTACCCCATACATGTTTCAAGCACAAGGCTACTTGACACATTGGTACTAGATGAAATAAAATTGCACATTTTTTTTACCCAGATGAAACTATTATTTTTTACAACCAACACACTCACATTTATAACCAATCACAGGACTTGTGGTGTTCACTTCTCTATCAAAAGTACGGTGCACCTCGAACTTTGACCCAGCCGGAAGTTATTTGGTTTAGTACTACCTTTAGCGTTTGTAGGCTAATATTTGAAATATGTGTTATCGACGAACTCGAAAATTATCAATGTAATGGTATTCAACGTCAAACAGAGTTATTGTTGTATAAGAGCGGAAATCTTTGCCTACTCGGTGATAGGTAGAAATTCCGTGTTTTCGCTATACAGTTATCTCTGGCCGAGAGAGCGATCGTACCTGTCCCAAATGTCTGTCTAGCTTTCGAACGGCAGAGTACTCTGGCTATCAAAAAAGCGGCCCTAAAAACTGCGCATTCGGAAAACGGCCATTATATAGTGAAAATGTGTATAATATTATATTCAACGTCACGTTTTCCTTTCAGCACTGAAGATAATGCAAATGTTTTTCCTCTGAAAAAAAGAGAAAAAACCCAGTATGTGTACAGATTTGTTTTTTTATGCTTGAATAAACAGTTATAACAGATTTTAGTCAGCTGTCGATCAATATGTTTTTTTGTTTGTTTGTTTTTTTAATTAAAAAGAAAAAACCAGATTTCTATCAAAGCACGTTCTAAAAGGAGGGGCGAAATGAGAAGCGTTTATAAACGTTATGGGAGAGGGGAAGTCATGTTTTTGAAGAACGGGTAGTTTTATTTATAAATTAATTATTTATCTAACAACAGGTGTTTTTTTTGGGGTTTTTTTGTTTGTTGTTGTTTAACGACACCACTAGATCACATTGATTTATTAATCATCGGCTATTGGATGTGAGACATTTGATAAGTTTGACATACAATATGAGAGAGGAAATCCGCAACAGTTTTCCATTCGTAGTAAGGGATCTTTTATATGCACAATCCCACAGTCAGGATAGCACATGCCACGGCCTTTGCGATACCAGTCGTGGTGTACCGGGTGTCAAACATTTGGTAATTTCGACATATAGACTTAGAAAAGGAAACCCGCCACATTTTCTTTTTCATTAGTAGATCTTTTATATGCACCATCCCATAGACAGGAAAGCACACATACCACGTCCTTTGATGTACCAGTCGTGGAGCACTGGCTGGAGCCAGAAATAATCCAATGGGCCCACCGACGGGGATCGATCCCAGACCGACCGCGCATCAGGCGAACGCTTTATCACTGGGCTACATCGCGACCATTCTTCATCGGGGTATGATCAAACAGTATCATCCACAAACTGTGTTATTCGGCGAAGATATATTCTACGACCGATCACCTATTTAACATACATTCCCCGATCGAAATTCTATAGCAAACACAGAAACATGTTCTCGCGCTTTTCTAGATATCAAAAACAAAATCTAAAATAAAAACACATCACAACAAACAAACAAACAAACAAACAAAAACAAAAAAAACAACAACAAACAAACAAACAAACAAAATGAAAACAAAAACCGTCCGATTTAATTTCTAAGATTTGCATAATACATAAAATAATATAAATAGAAAATTAATTTTTTAAATTATCAAATGTATCAATGGGTAAATAATTTATTTTGAAATAATGGAATCCGAGATACGTTCTGATGATCAATTATCGTTTTACATTGATCGGAAATTGTTAACTAATTATTCCAACATTAGGCCTACCGTGGTTTGTTTACCGGTTTACCCAAAAACATATTTTGAACAATACTTTTCGCGATATTTTTCTAGCATACCGGTATATTCCACTTAAATATATTTTGCATGCGTGTTAGTCACACGTGTTATTATTTTTTATTTTTTTTAAACCCTATCAGTTTAAGAATAGAAACAATAGCTACGCTTGTTCGGAACGAATATTCATTGACTGGTGTATCATGTTATTAAGTTATACAAAGTGTACACGAGATTCGAGCACTTTATAAACTAATAATTGAGAGTTGGTCTTCGTGGTACGTAGGTCGCATTTCAGATTCATCTGTCGCAATACCAAAAACAAATTGGAAATACCCATCACTGTTTGGAATTGTTCATTGATGTCGGGCGGGATGTAGCCCAGGGGTGAAGCGTTCGCTTGATGCGCGGTCGGTCTAGGATCGATCCCCGTCGGTGGACCCATTGGGTTATTTTTCGCTCCAGACAGTGCACTACGACTGGTACATCAAAGGCCGTGGTATGTGCTTTCCTGTCTATGGGATGGTGCATATAAAAGATCCCTTGCTGCTAATCGAAAAAAGTAGCCCATAAAGTGGTCCTTAACCATATGTCCGACGCCATATAACCGTAAATAAAATGTGTTGAGTGCGTCGTTAAATAAAAACATTTCCTTCCTTCCTTCGTGTACATGATGGAGTTTGTGGTCCTTTTCATTGGTATGCAAACAAAATAGATATTGAATAGGTACAAAAGGTACACTTTTGGTGATCCGCAGGATGTATCCGGGTGAACATGATATTAGATGGCAAAATCATTAATCAAATCCTTCCTAAGTTCAGGGAGTTCTTCTTCTTTCTCTTTTTTTTTTTCTTCTTCTTCTTCTTCATCATCTTCTTCTTCTTCCTCTTCCTCTTCCTCTGAGTACAGACTGCATAGCTGATCATGCTTCAGGGTGTATACCACCAATTCATATCCCATAGATGACAATAGTAACATATGTGGCTAAAACTCTTACATGCAGCGTATCAATCGACATATACACCATGGATATAAATACGACCACATCTCACCCTTAAAGTAAATCAGAAAAAAATAACTTGGAGGTTAAGCTGCTTATTTCAGACTTAACGGGTAGCGTCTATGACTACCCTAGTCCTGCACACAAAACAAATATCATACTATTTTAGCAGGACCCCGTACATCGACCCTAGTTGAAATTAAATTACAGGCATTTAATTCAATTCAACTTATTTTCGTGCTTATATCCAATTAAGGTTCAAGCACGCTGTCCTGGGCACACACCTCAGCTATCTGGGCTGTCTGTCCAGTGCAGTGGGTTAGTTGTTAGTGAGAGAACAGAGGGTGTAATGGCTTTACACCTAACCATTGAGCCCTTAAGAACTTGCTCTGGGTTGGAGCCGGTACCTGGCTGCGAACCCTGTACCTACCAGCCTGTAGTCCGATGGCTTAGCCACTGCACCGCCGAGGCCGGTTACAGGCATTTACTGGCCAGGCGAAACAACGTGTTATCAGAACAAACACTCTAACGTTTATCACCAATAGGTGGACTGGTAGCCTCAACTGTGGGAAGAGACGTTGGGTGCACTTCGACCTTTGACCCACTCAGATACTATTTGGTGTACGGCTACCTATATCCTTGCTTCGTTGTTCAAGGAACAAGATAAAGAAGTTTGCTTGTTTTGATTTGTTTAACGATACCACTAGCGCACATTGATTTATTAATCATCGGCTATTGGATATCAAACATGGTAATTTTGATTTAAAGTCTTAGAGAGGAAACCCGCTATATTGTTTTCTTCATTAGTAGCCAGGGATGTTTTATGTGCACTATTCCACAGACAGGACAGCACATACCACAGTCTTTGATATACCAGTCGTAGTGCACTGGCTGGAACGAAAAATAGCCCAACGAGCCCACCGACGGGGATCGATCCCAAACAGACCGCGCATCAGGCGAGCGCTTTGCCACTGGGTTACGTCCCGCCCCCAGACTACCGTATGTCCTCTTGAGACAGTAACTTTGAGTTCTAACTCATTCTATAATAAAATGGTGATCGGGTTTTGTGTGTGTGCACACCGATTATAACCGATGATCGTTGATGAAATTCTAACCATTTTCCAACACTATCAATCTAATTAAAATTAGCTCCACTATTGCATGTGGATCCAACAGCAGCCCGTTGGAGCTCATGTCCAGTTGACCTATTCATTCGACCAATCAAATCCTTGCTTGCAAAATCTTGCCAGTGATTAGAAAAGAATTTGAAAACATTCGGGATTATGCCGAGGGTATACGAAATAATTCGGGTGCATTACGAAGTATGCCGGAAACTAATTGCAATATAACATTTTATATAAAATTAGTTGCAAGACAAAAAAAACAAAACAAAAAAACAAAAAAAAAAAACAACAAACAAACGTGATGCAATAGCCATAAAATCTGTTTATACTAGTATACAATCCAAAGTTTATTACTGCACTTTTCCCCTGTTTTTTTGTATGTTAAAATAGACCAACAAGTTCGCCTATTGCAAAAATAGTCTCGCCCGATATTTTTAGAATTTGTATACTCCCGAATAACGCTATAAAAGGCGAAGTGTAATTGGTCGATATTTAAATCGTTATTTATAGATGAAATGTCACCTGGACAAGGGAGTCCAGGCAATGCTGTTAGATCTACTGGCTAGACCCAGTAGAGCTAATTTTAATCAGATTGCAACACTATCTCATATATTTCCATGCACCATCGGAGTCCAACAGGGAAAAGGGAGGTAGGAAGGAAGAACGGAAAGGAAATGTTTTATTTAACGACGTACTCAACACATTTTATTTACGGTTATATGGCGTCAGACGTATGGTTAAGGACCACACAAATATTGAGAGAGGAAACCCGCTGTCGCCACTTTATGGCCCACAGACAGGATAGTATATACCGCGGTCTTTGTTACACCAGTTGTGGAGCACTGGCTGGAACGATGATGTTCCAAAAGGGAACACACGGGAATCGAATTTTTTTTTTTTTTTTTTTTTTTTTTTTGTATTACATTTTCTGGAACATGACTTGACCCCCTAGAAACGTCGCTCGTCACAGTCTAGAACTATTAAAAAAACTCAACCCCAAACCACCCCCACCCCTAAAAAATTCTAGCACACGCGCCTGCTCATAATATGACAATTTGTTTGTTAGCCGTGTATTACGCTGTTGCACGAACGTAAATAAACACGTGGTTGTGCATATCCGTCATAACTTGTGTACATTACGTAACAACAGGTGCGTCATGAGGGTGTAGGCACCATGTTGTTGTTTTGAGGGGTTTTTTGGTGTCCATGTTTGCTTTCAAGAAGCCGTGCGTGCGATAACATAGGTTATCTTACTGGTACGCTCTGTATAAAAATAGGCTGGAACCGAGTGTTGAGCCAGTTGTACTCGGAACAACAACCGAACACGACCGTCGACTTCAAACGAAGGAATCCTCCTGCAATCGAAGATGCGAGCTTATCTTGTTCTCTCCTGTCTCCTGTTGACAATAGTTGGACTGGCCAACTCCCAGTCCGGGTATGGGTACGGGTATGGAAGCTATTGCATGGACCCAGGCTGCTGTAAGTTGTGTTATTAGTATTAATAGGTTCCCAAGCAAAGGCTGGGAACCTACTGTTTTTGCTGAGATTTTGTTTTATTATTATTATTATTTTATTTTTTTTAATTATGTTTTTATTATTATTATTATTATTATTATTATTTGATCGCCACTGTTGTGCAAACCCCTGCGATTAAGAAAATAACGGCATTTTCCATGGCAGTTTTATCGTCAACATGTTTGCAACTCTGCATTGTAAGTAAATCTGAATGATGAGTTTGTTATTTGTTTCGTTTGCCAATGTATTGTAAGATTCATTTATACATGGTATTCTTCAACTGAACGGGGGCGAGACGTAGCCCAGTGGTAAAGCGTTCGCTTGATGCGCGGTCGGTCCAGGATCGATCCCCGTCGGTGAACCCATTGGACTATTTCTCATTCCAGTCAGTGCTCCACATCTGGTGCAACAAAAACCGTGGTATGTACTATTCTGTCTGTAGGATGGTGCATATAAAGATCCCTTGCTGCTAATCGAAAAGAGTAGCCCATGCAGTGGCGACAGCGGATTTCCTCTCTCAATATCTGTGTGGTCCTTAACCATATGTCTGACGCCATATAACCGTAAATAAAATGTGTTGAGTGTGTCGTTAAACAACACATTTCTTTCTTTATTTCATCGACTGAACGTGTCGTAACCCTTAACACGCGAATGACACGTGCAGGATCAAGAACAACCCATGGGGTTGTAAGGGGGTGGCACTTTACATATGGCACCTAGTCAGTCCGCAGTGACGTGCCAGTTCAGTATTGCTATTTTAATTATATTCAATCAAAGTGTCAGAATATATTTAATGTGATATACAATTAATATAATTTTATTTAATAACCGCATAATCTGTATCAGGAAATCTGTCACCAAGACCGAAAGCCCTCCTTTTAAACCCAAGTAAATCCGTATGTTTTGTTTTTCTTTTGGGTTAGGCCACCAAGTCTTGGCACCAGAAAAGGGTAGTATATTTTGTCAATATAAATTTCAGAGAAAATTTGATTGCAGGGACATTCCTGACTTTGCTGCATTGTAAGATGTTTCCGACTAATAAAATATTTCTACGATTAAACTTACATATTAAATACATTTTCTTCTTTAGAATGTAAGTGTCTGTATTTCTAATGTGTTTCTGGTGGTCTTAATATTTGTAAGAAGCCCAAACGGGATTTTGTAATAAAAAAGAGTATATTTTAGGAAATAAAATGAAATTTAACGTAGTACAAATATTAGAACGATCAGAAACACGTTTAATATACAGCCACTAATTTTTTTTTTTTTTTTTAAATATTTATTCCAGTCCCTCATTTACATGACAGACAACTCATGCTGAGGACAAAGCATGAGTCGTGGACAACACCAGTACATGACATAATTATTAGATTTTAAGTAAACTTTCATATTAATATATGTAAACTATACAAATCATGTAAACAAAACAAGACAAATAATACCACTATGGTTTATAAATGTAATAATAAAAAACTGTTATGGTTTCTGTTAGTCTAGGTTATAGAAGAGGGATTAAATACGGGAATCAAGATAATAAGTATAAATAAATAAATAAACCAATAATAATAATTTAAAAATAATAATAAAAAAGAAGAAGAAACAAAACAAAAAAGACCACACACACACACACACACACACACACACACACACACACACACACACACACACACACTAACTCACATACACATGTATGTAAACGTAGTTACTGTTAAAAAACCTTTATATTTCATATATATATATATATACATACATACTGTGACGGAACATGCTCTTAATTTTGTTTTCGCCTGTGGCGATATTAATTGTGTTAGAGGGCCGTGTGCAGTTTCATTGCACTTAGCGCAGGTGGGCAACTTGTTACGTAATACTTCTGCGCGACGGTCCTCGAGCTATACTTTCTAATACACACCCAGCCAGGTGCGGAGGCCATGTGGCGAGTAGTTACGTAATACTCCGCGAGTGCGGTTTTTACAACCGTGATTTGGCGACGTTGGCGACAGCCAGACTGACGATCAGAGAGAAATATACCGACTCTGGGAGAGGTGGAATATCAGATGATAGGGGGAGGACCGCCTTGTACCCCCAGGCGATATTCTGATTTTTATAATAAATAGCTAGAATTTTAGAGTTATGAGGAGAAGCAAAAAGGACGGCTCCCAGGGAACGTTGTCCGTTTGGACTTTGGTAAATATTTTATTTCTGCTCTGTTGTATAACCTTTATGTGATTGATGGGACTTTAAATATTTTAATACTGTATTATACCAATATTCTTTAGACAGTGTCTTCGGTCATCTGACGAAGTAAATCGTAGACTGATTGTTCTAACATTATACGAGTATTTGGTAATATAAAGCTTAGCCAGTCATCCTAGAAGACCTAGGTAAACTGTAGGTTATTGTCTTTATTGTGATAGGTACCAGTATTAATTCTGTGTTACAAGGTTACTGAATGAGTAGTTAGGGTTAATTAAAAATTAACCAGTTAGGAATAGTGTTGTAATTCCTTTATTAATTAAGTTCCCCTAGAAGCGTTTCTCAATTATCACACGTGTGGGTGTTGTGTCACGGTGCAGTGTTTAGCATATTGTGTAAACTAGACACCTAGAGATTAACTAATTAAGTGATCAGTTCTGGGTTGTTATTATTGTTGTTATTAATTAACTACTGCGGCAGTACATTTGTCAGCGTAAGTTAATACAGATTCCAAAGTGTATTGTGTTTTTGTTGTGTTTTCTAGTGAACTAAACGTGCTATAATAATATATACTTTATATAAGATCTTATCTCTGATCATACCTAGAGACGAGCCATACTCGGGTAAATACCGCCCGTTACAGAGATCTAATAGATATACAGTTAGGAGAGATATTTGGATAATCGTGTTTTATTCAGTTACGGGTATTATAGAATCCCCGTGACAGGAGTAGAAAATTGGGGGCTCGTCCGGGATCTGAAACGGGACATGCATATTTAAAAAAGTATTGTTTGTAAATGGGGGCTTTATAAATTATTTTTACAAATTACCAGAAGTAGCAACGTTGTTCACTAGAAAATTAATTAATAATAAGTGCGTCATATCGAAACATGGATAAGAATTTGCTGGATAGGCCTACGCTTAGTGTAGTGGAGATTAAGCGAGCACGTAAGGCCGAGTTAAATGAAATCGCGGGTGAGCGAGAAATTGATTTAACATCAGCTAAAACCTTAGGAGATATAAGATCAATTATTATCCAGGAAGTTTTTGGTGATAGTCCTGTTATGGAAGACAGTGAGATTGTTCCAGAGATAGAGATAAATGAGTTAAGTGTGGAACAACAATTAGCTTTTAAAAAGCTTGAGTACGAAAGAGAAGAACGTGCATTAGATAGAGAGAAAAGAGAGAGATAGAGAGAGAGATAGAGGTAGAGAGAGAGAAAAAGAAGATAGAGAGAGAGAAAGAGAAGAGAGAGATAGAGAAGATAGAGATAGAGAAGATAGAGAGAGGGATAGAGAAGAGAGAGAGAGAGAGGGATAGAGAGAGAGAGAGAGAGAGAGAAAGAGAAGATAGGGATAGAGAATTCCAGTTAGCAAAATTAAAAGTGGAACATGAGTTAAAATTGAACACTGAAGACGTTAGACGTGAGGCAGGAAATGGTTTCAACATGTCGGAGGCTTATAGATCAGTGCCTGTATTTGATGACCAGGAGGTAGATATGTTCTTCCAACTTTTTGAACGGGCCGCTAAGCAGCTAAATTGGCCGCAGTCTAAGTGGACATTGTTAGCCGTGTCTAAGTTTAAGGGGAAGGCTAGTGTAGCTTATAATTCAATGAGTAATGAGCGAGCAAGTCAGTACGACCTAGTTAAGGCGGCAGTGTTGAGGGCGTATGAATTACGACCTGAGGATTATCGTTTACGTTATAGCGTGTTGAGAAAAACGCATGGTCAGTCTTATAGTGAGTTTGTGGCTAAGAAGGCAGGGATGTTTGATAAATGGGTGGTGTCTCATCAGGTAGAGTCATATACCGAGTTACGGGAGTTGTTGATCTTACAGGACATTAAAAATGGATTACCAGTTAGCTTACGTATTCACTTAGAGGATCGTGAAGTCAAAAAGATAGAGGAGGCAGGCATAGTGGCAGATGATTACGTGTTAATACACAAAGCTCAGGCAGTACAGGGTAGCTCTTTACAACAGGGTGATAAGAAGAAATTTCAGCCAGGTTTTTCCCGGGAAAGTAACTATCGGGGAGAGTCATCTAGTTGGTCAGCTAGTCAGGCAAGGAATGCACCTGGTGGGCAAAGTAAGGATAAACCTGCGTTATCAGCCAATGCACGAACTTTTCGTCCACATTGCAGTTACTGTAAAAAGGATAACCATCTTGTCGGGGACTGTTTTAAAAGGAAACGCGATAATGCGCATGTGGTCGGTTTAGTGAGGTCAGCTCCGTTAGCGAGAGAGTTAATGGTTAGTCCCATGGCAGAGAAAGTAAACCCGTATGTGTCCACTGGTATGGTTTGTGATGTGAAACAAGAATTGAGTCCTAAGGCTATATCAATCTATAGATATACCGGGTGTAGTCAGAGTTTGATCACGCAAGAGTATTTAGCTGGTATTGAAAATTCAGATACAGGACGAAGTTTGGCTTTAACCTCGGTTACTGGAGAAAAAATGGTTGTCCGGTTACATAAGGTTTTCTTGTGTTCGAAGTTTGTGACGGGATCAGTCGTTATGGGTGTTGTGAAGGACTTGCCTGTTGAAAACATAGGAGTTTTGTTGGGAAATGATTTGACTAGTCAGTGTTGTCAGCCGAAATGTGATCAACTGTTAATTAAAGACAGCACTTTACCAATAGAAAAGTGTGAGGTTGATGAGATTAAATATCCTGCGTGTGTAAAGACTAGGGCTATGGCCAGTAGGTTAGCACGAGACCCAGAGGATATTTGTGATTTGTCTGATACGTGTGTGAGCCATGAAATTGGAATGGATGAGGTTATCAGTAAAATGGTAGATAAGTCAACTGAGGAATTAAATGTGGTGGGACCGGTTGATCTCCCGCAGAGGGGAAATGAACCAGTTGTGTTTGATAGAGGGGCCTTACCTTGTGATAGACAAGAGTTAGTTCTAGAGCAGGGGGCTGATCCAAATTTGTTGGCAGTTCGCACTACGTTGTTAACTAAGGGTGAGATGGAGGATCAGATGTCAGGTTATGATATGGACAAGGGAGTATTAATGAATAAGAGAGTTAGAGATAGGAAGGCTAGGAAGCAACTGAGCCATGCTCAGAGCAAAATAAAATCAGTGTTTGATAGGAAGGCTAGGAAGCAACAACTGAGCCATGCTCAGAGCAGAAAATAAAATCAGTGTTTGATAGGAAGACTAGGAGTCGCGAATTTAAACCAGGGGATAAAGTGCTGTTGTACCTTCCCATTAAACTGGGTTCATTACAGAACAGGTATTTCGGTCCCTATGTTGTGCACAAACGGGTTAATGAGACAGGGTATGTAATAAACACTCCTGATAGGGTTAGGAAAAGTAGGTATTGTCACATCAATTTGCTAAAAGGTTATTTTGACAGACTGCCGATAGTTCCAGAGTTACCGGTCCAAACTGAGAGTCACTCAATTTCCTGTGATGACGTCAAGACTGCAGAGAGAAAATTAACCAACAGCCAGATTCTAGCAGACTTGAACCCCCAGCGAGCAAAGTTGACTACGTTGAAACAAGACAATGTTTCCATTTGTCAGAACCTTCCAACGGTTACCAATACCTTAAGCCAGGATGTGCTCTTGGAACCCAACGCTACACCGATTCGACAGCATGCCTATCGGAGAAAACCTGGAAAACATGCGCCACTGAAAAAGAAGGAAACGAAGTCCCAGTGGTCAGATGAATGCGAGAAGTCATTCAACCGTCTCAAGCTGAGGCGCTACTCGTCTCCCGTGATGGCAGCACCAGACTACCGAATGCCGTTCAAGCTAGCTGTGGATGCCAGTGACGTGGGAGCTGGAGCTGTGCTGTTCCAGGAAGACGAAGACGGACTGGACCATCCTAATGAAAGCCTCCATCCAGAGAGTTTGAGAAAGAGTCTTCTTCTGCAAGAATACCCAATTACCATTTAACATATCAAGGGCACATCCAATGTAATCGCTGATGCCCTGTCCCGAAGTTGAACGTTATGATAATGTGTTGACATTCTTGATTTCTGTTTTGTTTTTATATATTTTATTTGTATACCAGGGACTCAGAGACTCAGTGTGATTACTGGTAGTCACCTTATTATTACATGTGTTATAAATGCCCGGATGCGTCGGTTAACGCACTTTTGTTTTAATGTAGTATATTTCCCTATTCCTAGAGTAGAGGAAATATCCTTTTTGAGGTAGGGGTGTGTGACGGAACATGCTCTTAATTTTGTTTTCGCCTGTGGCGATATTAATTGTGTTAGAGGGCCGTGTGCAGTTTCATTGCACTTAGCGCAGGTGGGCAACTTGTTACGTAATACTTCTGCGCGACGGTCCTCGTGCTATACTTTCTAATACACACCCAGCCAGGTGCGGAGGCCATGTGGCGAGTAGTTACGTAATACCTCCGCGAGTGCGGTTTTTACAACCGTGATTTGGCGACGTTGGCGACAGCCAGACTGACGATCAGAGAGAAATATACCGACTCTGAGAGAGGTGGAATATCAGATGATAGGGGGAGGACCGCCTTGTACCCCAGGCGATATTCTGATTTTTATAATAAATAGCTAGAATTTTAGAGTTATGAGGAGAAGCAAAAAGGGCAGCTCCCAGGGAACGTTGTCCGTTTGAACTTTGGTAAATATTTTATTTCTGCTCTGTTGTATAACCTTGATGTGATTGATGGGACTTTAAATATTTTAATACTGTATTATACCAATATTCTTTAGACAGTGTCTTCGGTCATCTGACGAAGTAAATCGTAGACTGATTGTTCTAACATTATACGAGTATTTGGTAATATAAAGCTTAGCCAGTAATCCTAGAAGACCTAGGTAAACTGTAGGTTATTGTCTTTATTGTGATAGGTACCAGTATTAATTCTGTGTTACAAGGTTACTGAATGAGTAGTTAGGGTTAATTAAAAATTAACCAGTTAGGAATAGTGTTGTAATTCCTTTATTAATTAAGTTCCCCTAGAAGCGTTTCTCAATTATCACACGTGTGGGTGTTGTGTCACGGTGAAGTGTTTAGCATATTGTGTAAACTAGACACCTAGAGATTAACTAATTAAGTGATCAGTTCTGGGTTGTTATTATTGTTGTTATTAATTAACTACTGCGGCAGTACATTTGTCAGCGTAGGTTAATACAGATTCCAAAGTGTATTGTGTTTTTGTTGTGTTTTCTAGTGAACTAAACGTGCTATAATAATATATACTTTATATAAGATCTTATCTCTGATCATACCTAGAGACGAGCCATACTCGGGTAAATACCGCCCGTTACAGAGAGATCTAATAGATATACAGTTAGGAGAGATATTTGGATAATCGTGTTTTATTCAGTTACGGGTATTATAGAATCCCCGTGACAGGAGTAGAAAATTGGGGGCTCGTCCGGGATCTGAAACGGGACATGCATATTTAAAAAAGTATTGTTTGTAAATGGGGGCTTTATAAATTATTTTTACAAATTACCAGAAGTAGCAACGTTGTTCACTAGAAAATTAATTAATAATAAGTGCGTCATATCGAAACATGGATAAGAATTTGCTGGATAGGCCTACGCTTAGTGTAGTGGAGATTAAGCGAGCACGTAAGGCCGAGTTAAATGAAATCGCGGGTGAGCGAGAAATTGATTTAACATCAGCTAAAACCTTAGGAGATATAAGATCAATTATTATCCAGGAAGTTTTTGGTGATAGTCCTGTTATGGAAGACAGTGAGATTGTTCCAGAGATAGAGATAAATGAGTTAAGTGTGGAACAACAATTAGCTTTTAAAAAGCTTGAGTACGAAAGAGAAGAACGTGCATTAGATAGAGAGAAAAGAGAGAGATAGAGAGAGAGATAGAGGTAGAGAGAGAGAAAAAGAAGATAGAGATAGAGAGAGAGAAAGAGAAGAGAGAGATAGAGAAGATAGAGATAGAGAAGATAGAGAGAGGGATAGAGAAGAGAGAGAGAGAGGGATAGAGAGAGAGAGAGAGAGAGAGAAAGAGAAGATAGGGATAGAGAATTCCAGTTAGCAAAATTAAAAGTGGAACATGAGTTAAAATTGAACACTGAAGACGTTAGACGTGAGGCAGGAAATGGTTTCAACATGTCGGAGGCTTATAGATCAGTGCCTGTATTTGATGACCAGGAGGTAGATATGTTCTTCCAACTTTTTGAACGGGCCGCTAAGCAGCTAAATTGGCCGCAGTCTAAGTGGACATTGTTAGCCGTGTCTAAGTTTAAGGGGAAGGCTAGTGTAGCTTATAATTCAATGAGTAATGAGCGAGCAAGTCAGTACGACCTAGTTAAGGCGGCAGTGTTGAGGGCGTATGAATTACGACCTGAGGATTATCGTTTACGTTATAGCGTGTTGAGAAAAACGCATGGTCAGTCTTATAGTGAGTTTGTGGCTAAGAAGGCAGGGATGTTTGATAAATGGGTGGTGTCTCATCAGGTAGAGTCATATACCGAGTTACGGGAGTTGTTGATCTTACAGGACATTAAAAATGGATTACCAGTTAGCTTACGTATTCACTTAGAGGATCGTGAAGTCAAAAAGATAGAGGAGGCAGGCATAGTGGCAGATGATTACGTGTTAATACACAAAGCTCAGGCAGTACAGGGTAGCTCTTTACAACAGGGTGATAAGAAGAAATTTCAGCCAGGTTTTTCCCGGGAAAGTAACTATCGGGGAGAGTCATCTAGTTGGTCAGCTAGTCAGGCAAGGAATGCACCTGGTGGGCAAAGTAAGGATAAACCTGCGTTATCAGCCAATGCACGAACTTTTCGTCCACATTGCAGTTACTGTAAAAAGGATAACCATCTTGTCGGGGACTGTTTTAAAAGGAAACGCGATAATGCGCATGTGGTCGGTTTAGTGAGGTCAGCTCCGTTAGCGAGAGAGTTAATGGTTAGTCCCATGGCAGAGAAAGTAAACCCGTATGTGTCCACTGGTATGGTTTGTGATGTGAAACAAGAATTGAGTCCTAAGGCTATATCAATCTATAGATATACCGGGTGTAGTCAGAGTTTGATCACGCAAGAGTATTTAGCTGGTATTGAAAATTCAGATACAGGACGAAGTTTGGCTTTAACCTCGGTTACTGGAGAAAAAATGGTTGTCCGGTTACATAAGGTTTTCTTGTGTTCGAAGTTTGTGACGGGATCAGTCGTTATGGGTGTTGTGAAGGACTTGCCTGTTGAAAACATAGGAGTTTTGTTGGGAAATGATTTGACTAGTCAGTGTTGTCAGCCGAAATGTGATCAACTGTTAATTAAAGACAGCACTTTACCAATAGAAAAGTGTGAGGTTGATGAGATTAAATATCCTGCGTGTGTAAAGACTAGGGCTATGGCCAGTAGGTTAGCACGAGACCCAGAGGATATTTGTGATTTGTCTGATACGTGTGTGAGCCATGAAATTGGAATGGATGAGGTTATCAGTAAAATGGTAGATAAGTCAACTGAGGAATTAAATGTGGTGGGACCGGTTGATCTCCCGCAGAGGGGAAATGAACCAGTTGTGTTTGATAGAGGGGCCTTACCTTGTGATAGACAAGAGTTAGTTCTAGAGCAGGGGGCTGATCCAAATTTGTTGGCAGTTCGCACTACGTTGTTAACTAAGGGTGAGATGGAGGATCAGATGTCAGGTTATGATATGGACAAGGGAGTATTAATGAATAAGAGAGTTAGAGATAGGAAGGCTAGGAAGCAACTGAGCCATGCTCAGAGCAAAATAAAATCAGTGTTTGATAGGAAGGCTAGGAAGCAACTGAGCCATGCTCAGAGCAAAATAAAATCAGTGTTTGATAGGAAGACTAGGAGTCGCGAATTTAAACCAGGGGATAAAGTGCTGTTGTACCTTCCCATTAAACTGGGTTCATTACAGAACAGGTATTTCGGTCCCTATGTTGTGCACAAACGGGTTAATGAGACAGGGTATGTAATAAACACTCCTGATAGGGTTAGGAAAAGTAGGTATTGTCACATCAATTTGCTAAAAGGTTATTTTGACAGACTGCCGATAGTTCCAGAGTTACCGGTCCAAACTGAGAGTCACTCAATTTCCTGTGATGACGTCAAGACTGCAGAGAGAAAATTAACCAACAGCCAGATTCTAGCAGACTTGAACCCCCAGCGAGCAAAGTTGACTACGTTGAAACAAGACAATGTTTCCATTTGTCAGAACCTTCCAACGGTTACCAATACCTTAAGCCAGGATGTGCTCTTGGAACCCAACGCTACACCGATTCGACAGCATGCCTATCGGAGAAAACCTGGAAAACATGCGCCACTGAAAAAGAAGGAAACGAAGTCCCAGTGGTCAGATGAATGCGAGAAGTCATTCAACCGTCTCAAGCTGAGGCGCTACTCGTCTCCCGTGATGGCAGCACCAGACTACCGAATGCCGTTCAAGCTAGCTGTGGATGCCAGTGACGTGGGAGCTGGAGCTGTGCTGTTCCAGGAAGACGAAGACGGACTGGACCATCCTAATGAAAGCCTCCATCCAGAGAGTTTGAGAAAGAGTCTTCTTCTGCAAGAATACCCAATTACCATTTAACATATCAAGGGCACATCCAATGTAATCGCTGATGCCCTGTCCCGAAGTTGAACGTTATGATAATGTGTTGACATTCTTGATTTCTGTTTTGTTTTTATATATTTTATTTGTATACCAGGGACTCAGAGACTCAGTGTGATTACTGGTAGTCACCTTATTATTACATGTGTTATAAATGCCCGGATGCGTCGGTTAACGCACTTTTGTTTTAATGTAGTATATTTCCCTATTCCTAGAGTAGAGGAAATATCCTTTTTGAGGTAGGGGTGTGTGACGGAACATGCTCTTAATTTTGTTTTCGCCTGTGGCGATATTAATTGTGTTAGAGGGCCGTGTGCAGTTTCATTGCACTTAGCGCAGGTGGGCAACTTGTTACGTAATACTTCTGCGCGACGGTCCTCGTGCTATACTTTCTAATACACACCCAGCCAGGTGCGGAGGCCATGTGGCGAGTAGTTACGTAATACCTCCGCGAGTGCGGTTTTTACAACCGTGATTTGGCGACGTTGGCGACAGCCAGACTGACGATCAGAGAGAAATATACCGACTCTGAGAGAGGTGGAATATCAGATGATAGGGGGAGGACCGCCTTGTACCCCAGGCGATATTCTGATTTTTATAATAAATAGCTAGAATTTTAGAGTTATGAGGAGAAGCAAAAAGGGCAGCTCCCAGGGAACGTTGTCCGTTTGAACTTTGGTAAATATTTTATTTCTGCTCTGTTGTATAACCTTGATGTGATTGATGGGACTTTAAATATTTTAATACTGTATTATACCAATATTCTTTAGACAGTGTCTTCGGTCATCTGACGAAGTAAATCGTAGACTGATTGTTCTAACATTATACGAGTATTTGGTAATATAAAGCTTAGCCAGTAATCCTAGAAGACCTAGGTAAACTGTAGGTTATTGTCTTTATTGTGATAGGTACCAGTATTAATTCTGTGTTACAAGGTTACTGAATGAGTAGTTAGGGTTAATTAAAAATTAACCAGTTAGGAATAGTGTTGTAATTCCTTTATTAATTAAGTTCCCCTAGAAGCGTTTCTCAATTATCACACGTGTGGGTGTTGTGTCACGGTGAAGTGTTTAGCATATTGTGTAAACTAGACACCTAGAGATTAACTAATTAAGTGATCAGTTCTGGGTTGTTATTATTGTTGTTATTAATTAACTACTGCGGCAGTACATTTGTCAGCGTAGGTTAATACAGATTCCAAAGTGTATTGTGTTTTTGTTGTGTTTTCTAGTGAACTAAACGTGCTATAATAATATATACTTTATATAAGATCTTATCTCTGATCATACCTAGAGACGAGCCATACTCGGGTAAATACCGCCCGTTACAGAGAGATCTAATAGATATACAGTTAGGAGAGATATTTGGATAATCGTGTTTTATTCAGTTACGGGTATTATAGAATCCCCGTGACAGGAGTAGAAAATTGGGGGCTCGTCCGGGATCTGAAACGGGACATGCATATTTAAAAAAGTATTGTTTGTAAATGGGGGCTTTATAAATTATTTTTACAAATTACCAGAAGTAGCAACGTTGTTCACTAGAAAATTAATTAATAATAAGTGCGTCATATCGAAACATGGATAAGAATTTGCTGGATAGGCCTACGCTTAGTGTAGTGGAGATTAAGCGAGCACGTAAGGCCGAGTTAAATGAAATCGCGGGTGAGCGAGAAATTGATTTAACATCAGCTAAAACCTTAGGAGATATAAGATCAATTATTATCCAGGAAGTTTTTGGTGATAGTCCTGTTATGGAAGACAGTGAGATTGTTCCAGAGATAGAGATAAATGAGTTAAGTGTGGAACAACAATTAGCTTTTAAAAAGCTTGAGTACGAAAGAGAAGAACGTGCATTAGATAGAGAGAAAAGAGAGAGATAGAGAGAGAGATAGAGGTAGAGAGAGAGAAAAAGAAGATAGAGATAGAGAGAGAGAAAGAGAAGAGAGAGATAGAGAAGATAGAGATAGAGAAGATAGAGAGAGGGATAGAGAAGAGAGAGAGAGAGGGATAGAGAGAGAGAGAGAGAGAGAGAAAGAGAAGATAGGGATAGAGAATTCCAGTTAGCAAAATTAAAAGTGGAACATGAGTTAAAATTGAACACTGAAGACGTTAGACGTGAGGCAGGAAATGGTTTCAACATGTCGGAGGCTTATAGATCAGTGCCTGTATTTGATGACCAGGAGGTAGATATGTTCTTCCAACTTTTTGAACGGGCCGCTAAGCAGCTAAATTGGCCGCAGTCTAAGTGGACATTGTTAGCCGTGTCTAAGTTTAAGGGGAAGGCTAGTGTAGCTTATAATTCAATGAGTAATGAGCGAGCAAGTCAGTACGACCTAGTTAAGGCGGCAGTGTTGAGGGCGTATGAATTACGACCTGAGGATTATCGTTTACGTTATAGCGTGTTGAGAAAAACGCATGGTCAGTCTTATAGTGAGTTTGTGGCTAAGAAGGCAGGGATGTTTGATAAATGGGTGGTGTCTCATCAGGTAGAGTCATATACCGAGTTACGGGAGTTGTTGATCTTACAGGACATTAAAAATGGATTACCAGTTAGCTTACGTATTCACTTAGAGGATCGTGAAGTCAAAAAGATAGAGGAGGCAGGCATAGTGGCAGATGATTACGTGTTAATACACAAAGCTCAGGCAGTACAGGGTAGCTCTTTACAACAGGGTGATAAGAAGAAATTTCAGCCAGGTTTTTCCCGGGAAAGTAACTATCGGGGAGAGTCATCTAGTTGGTCAGCTAGTCAGGCAAGGAATGCACCTGGTGGGCAAAGTAAGGATAAACCTGCGTTATCAGCCAATGCACGAACTTTTCGTCCACATTGCAGTTACTGTAAAAAGGATAACCATCTTGTCGGGGACTGTTTTAAAAGGAAACGCGATAATGCGCATGTGGTCGGTTTAGTGAGGTCAGCTCCGTTAGCGAGAGAGTTAATGGTTAGTCCCATGGCAGAGAAAGTAAACCCGTATGTGTCCACTGGTATGGTTTGTGATGTGAAACAAGAATTGAGTCCTAAGGCTATATCAATCTATAGATATACCGGGTGTAGTCAGAGTTTGATCACGCAAGAGTATTTAGCTGGTATTGAAAATTCAGATACAGGACGAAGTTTGGCTTTAACCTCGGTTACTGGAGAAAAAATGGTTGTCCGGTTACATAAGGTTTTCTTGTGTTCGAAGTTTGTGACGGGATCAGTCGTTATGGGTGTTGTGAAGGACTTGCCTGTTGAAAACATAGGAGTTTTGTTGGGAAATGATTTGACTAGTCAGTGTTGTCAGCCGAAATGTGATCAACTGTTAATTAAAGACAGCACTTTACCAATAGAAAAGTGTGAGGTTGATGAGATTAAATATCCTGCGTGTGTAAAGACTAGGGCTATGGCCAGTAGGTTAGCACGAGACCCAGAGGATATTTGTGATTTGTCTGATACGTGTGTGAGCCATGAAATTGGAATGGATGAGGTTATCAGTAAAATGGTAGATAAGTCAACTGAGGAATTAAATGTGGTGGGACCGGTTGATCTCCCGCAGAGGGGAAATGAATCAGTTGTGTTTGATAGAGGGGCCTTACCTTGTGATAGACAAGAGTTAGTTCTAGAGCAGGGGGCTGATCCAAATTTGTTGGCAGTTCGCACTACGTTGTTAACTAAGGGTGAGATGGAGGATCAGATGTCAGGTTATGATATGGACAAGGGAGTATTAATGAATAAGAGAGTTAGAGATAGGAAGGCTAGGAAGCAACTGAGCCATGCTCAGAGCAAAATAAAATCAGTGTTTGATAGGAAGGCTAGGAAGCAACTGAGCCATGCTCAGAGCAAAATAAAATCAGTGTTTGATAGGAAGACTAGGAGTCGCGAATTTAAACCAGGGGATAAAGTGCTGTTGTACCTTCCCATTAAACTGGGTTCATTACAGAACAGGTATTTCGGTCCCTATGTTGTGCACAAACGGGTTAATGAGACAGGGTATGTAATAAACACTCCTGATAGGGTTAGGAAAAGTAGGTATTGTCACATCAATTTGCTAAAAGGTTATTTTGACAGACTGCCGATAGTTCCAGAGTTACCGGTCCAAACTGAGAGTCACTCAATTTCCTGTGATGACGTCAAGACTGCAGAGAGAAAATTAACCAACAGCCAGATTCTAGCAGACTTGAACCCCCAGCGAGCAAAGTTGACTACGTTGAAACAAGACAATGTTTCCATTTGTCAGAACCTTCCAACGGTTACCAATACCTTAAGCCAGGATGTGCTCTTGGAACCCAACGCTACACCGATTCGACAGCATGCCTATCGGAGAAAACCTGGAAAACATGCGCCACTGAAAAAGAAGGAAACGAAGTCCCAGTGGTCAGATGAATGCGAGAAGTCATTCAACCGTCTCAAGCTGAGGCGCTACTCGTCTCCCGTGATGGCAGCACCAGACTACCGAATGCCGTTCAAGCTAGCTGTGGATGCCAGTGACGTGGGAGCTGGAGCTGTGCTGTTCCAGGAAGACGAAGACGGACTGGACCATCCTAATGAAAGCCTCCATCCAGAGAGTTTGAGAAAGAGTCTTCTTCTGCAAGAATACCCAATTACCATTTAACATATCAAGGGCACATCCAATGTAATCGCTGATGCCCTGTCCCGAAGTTGAACGTTATGATAATGTGTTGACATTCTTGATTTCTGTTTTGTTTTTATATATTTTATTTGTATACCAGGGACTCAGAGACTCAGTGTGATTACTGGTAGTCACCTTATTATTACATGTGTTATAAATGCCCGGATGCGTCGGTTAACGCACTTTTGTTTTAATGTAGTATATTTCCCTATTCCTAGAGTAGAGGAAATATCCTTTTTGAGGTAGGGGTGTGTGACGGAACATGCTCTTAATTTTGTTTTCGCCTGTGGCGATATTAATTGTGTTAGAGGGCCGTGTGCAGTTTCATTGCACTTAGCGCAGGTGGGCAACTTGTTACGTAATACTTCTGCGCGACGGTCCTCGTGCTATACTTTCTAATACACACCCAGCCAGGTGCGGAGGCCATGTGGCGAGTAGTTACGTAATACCTCCGCGAGTGCGGTTTTTACAACCGTGATTTGGCGACGTTGGCGACAGCCAGACTGACGATCAGAGAGAAATATACCGACTCTGAGAGAGGTGGAATATCAGATGATAGGGGGAGGACCGCCTTGTACCCCAGGCGATATTCTGATTTTTATAATAAATAGCTAGAATTTTAGAGTTATGAGGAGAAGCAAAAAGGGCAGCTCCCAGGGAACGTTGTCCGTTTGAACTTTGGTAAATATTTTATTTCTGCTCTGTTGTATAACCTTGATGTGATTGATGGGACTTTAAATATTTTAATACTGTATTATACCAATATTCTTTAGACAGTGTCTTCGGTCATCTGACGAAGTAAATCGTAGACTGATTGTTCTAACATTATACGAGTATTTGGTAATATAAAGCTTAGCCAGTAATCCTAGAAGACCTAGGTAAACTGTAGGTTATTGTCTTTATTGTGATAGGTACCAGTATTAATTCTGTGTTACAAGGTTACTGAATGAGTAGTTAGGGTTAATTAAAAATTAACCAGTTAGGAATAGTGTTGTAATTCCTTTATTAATTAAGTTCCCCTAGAAGCGTTTCTCAATTATCACACGTGTGGGTGTTGTGTCACGGTGAAGTGTTTAGCATATTGTGTAAACTAGACACCTAGAGATTAACTAATTAAGTGATCAGTTCTGGGTTGTTATTATTGTTGTTATTAATTAACTACTGCGGCAGTACATTTGTCAGCGTAGGTTAATACAGATTCCAAAGTGTATTGTGTTTTTGTTGTGTTTTCTAGTGAACTAAACGTGCTATAATAATATATACTTTATATAAGATCTTATCTCTGATCATACCTAGAGACGAGCCATACTCGGGTAAATACCGCCCGTTACAGAGAGATCTAATAGATATACAGTTAGGAGAGATATTTGGATAATCGTGTTTTATTCAGTTACGGGTATTATAGAATCCCCGTGACACATACATAGTAATTTAACAAATATTAATTTCCTGTGCACTTTTGCAAAGTTCTGCGATCCTATTTTACTAACATTTCATGTTTTAACGTATGAACTGTTGGTGGTGGGGGAAAAGAAGGTGTAACATACTTATAAGTAAATAAATAACCGAGTACTTGAATTATCAAGTTATGTTTTCAAAGAGAGAATGGTACATGGACCACTTAGTAAAGAATTTATTGATACTGTTGTTACTGAAGTGTATATGTTTTTCTACAATGTATCTTTGTTTAATTTCACATTTAAAACGTGCAATGTCTAGCTGTATCTTTTGGACTTTACATCGATATATAAAATATTTTGCTGAAAGTAATAAGAGATCAAAGACAGTGTCTGTCCTAATGTGCTTCTTATGTCCCAATATAACAAGTTCAAGAGAGAGTTTTAGGTTACTTATATGATTACAGGATGCCAATAACCAACTGAAAAAATGTATTCCAGAATTCTTGAACAATATCACATTCCCAAAACAGATGTATTATAGATTCTTTACTTTTATGACAAAAGCTGCACGCTTCACTATCAACAAGTTTCAACTTATAGGCAAATGTGTTAGTAGTCAATATTCTGTGTACTATTCTATATTGGAACCACCTTAACTTTGTTTCCTGCGTGGTCATAAATGGCTTTAGATAAATAGTAGACCAGTTAAGCTTCATGGTGAAATGACATTACCATTTTGCCATAGCGGTATTTCAATTATCAGAAAACATTAATGTATATAACATAATTTGGAGCCTTTCATAACGGAGCAGAGTTTACGTTAAACAGGCGAGTCATCTAAAGATATGTTTGTCTCTAGTCGTGTCATTTTCAGTTTCTTTAAGTATGACCTGAGTGAATTAATGACTCCGTAGTATTCGAAGAAACACACATTTAATTCGTATAGTTCATTAAATTCTTTTAAGTTATAAAATTCACCATTTTCATTAACAAAATCGCAAATCTGAGAAATATCC
The DNA here is from genome assembly GCF_016097555.1 of Gigantopelta aegis. Taxonomy (NCBI): domain Eukaryota; kingdom Metazoa; phylum Mollusca; class Gastropoda; order Neomphalida; family Peltospiridae; genus Gigantopelta; species Gigantopelta aegis. The sequence continues at coordinate 7,911,707 of NC_054713.1, read as the reverse complement.
TTTTCTAACCACTTCCGTTTAAACAACGTTTTCTTGTTTATTTTTATATGGGAATTGTAAAAAACTGGTTCTGATAAAAAGTCTACAAACGTTGTTACTTTAATGGCTACAGAGAAATCATAAAAAGCACTAATACAATCCTTCCAAAATAAACTATTTATATTTTTAATGCATAGCTTTGGAAAATAATTTCCACTAATATTTTATGAAGAAAAATTACAGTCGTTAAAACGTATCTGTTAGTAGATAACATCTTAAAAATTGCAGAAAATTCAGGAATGTCCCTTTAAACTATCGAAACGATCTCTCTTTATATATGTTTCTTACACACCCATTAGTGATAACGCAATGCGTTATTTTTATAAAACATAGTTATTTATACGCGTACGTGTGTTAACAATTTGAAGACATATGACCGGCTTCTCCTAGGTGATGACCAGGTCACCAATGTCATACGTCCAATAAAAAAACCAGCACTGTGGAAATCGATTACACTGTGACGTATAGTTAACCTAGCAATCATGTATCTGTGACGCGTAAGTCAGCTACAAGCGCAACGGCTGTAAATAACTCATTATCTCTCACTCACTCTCTCTCTCTCTCTCTCTCTCTCTCTCTCTCTCTCTCTCTCTCTCTCTCTCTCTCTCTCTCTCTCTCTCTCTCTCTCTCTCGCTCTCTCTCTCTCTCAACAAAACCACTGTCCTGGTCAGACAGCCCAGATAGTTGAGGTGTGTGCTCAGGATAGCGTGCTTGAACCTTAATTGGATTATAAGCACGAAATTTAGTTGCAATGAAATGAAAATATAAACGTTTTCTTTCAGCACAATGCAATGATAAAACTCTCTCGGAGATGAACCCTAAGTGTCCCTACGGATGCATCTACTACTACGGTGGCTATAGACTGTACCAATCCTTTGGATGCCAAACACCGTCGTGCATGACTCAAGCCATGTGTATCCCGTGCGTAGCCCAGTGCAAGCTTTCGACCAACATGACCATGGTGCCCGTTTACCGATATCAGACTCGGTACTACCTCGGCTGAGCAGAGTTTACCCAGCTAAGAAAGATGAATCGGTAAATAAATAATTGAAAACGTCTATTGTCTTATGCGTTTAACAGCTTGAGAGAGAGAGAGAGAGAGAGAGAGAGAGAGAGAGAGAGAGAGAGAGAGAGAGAGAGAGAGAGAGAGAGAGAGAGAGAGAGAGAGAGAGAGAGAGAGAGAGATACATGCATACAATATATAGATATTCATACATCAATACATACATATATACATACATGCCAGCCTTATGTCCGATGGCTGACAGCCGATGTCGTACACTGTTTATATATCAAAAACAAATTTGTTTAACGACACGACTAGAGCACATTGATTTGTAAATCATCGGCTTTTGGAAGTCAAACATCTGGTAATTTTGACATATAGTTTTAGAGAGGAAAACAGTTAATTTTTTTCATCATGTGCAAGGGATCTTTTATAAGCACCATCCCACAGACAGGATGGTACATACCACAGCCATTGATATACCAGTCGTGGTGCACTGGTTGGTACGAGAAAGAGCCCAATGGGTCCACCGAAGGGAATCAATCCTAAAGCGCGATTTAGGATCGATTCTCGTCAGCGGGGCCATTGGGCTATTTCTCGTCCAAGCCAGTACACCACAGCTGTATAACAAAGGCCGTTGTATGTACTATCCTGTCTGTGGGATGGTGCATAAAAAAGATCCCTTGTTGCTAATCAAAAACAAAAGAGTAGCCTATGAAGTGGCGACAGCGAGTTTCCTCTCTCAATACCTACGTAGTCTTTAACCATATGTCTGACGCAATAATTTTTATAACCGTAAATAAAACGTTTCTTTCCTTCCTTGGGACTGTCCACTGGTGTCGCAGTCACAAACGAACTCGTGTTCCGGTCGAGCGATCGCGGTCATTCGCTAGACTAGTTTTTTGTGCCTAACATTATTGGACGGGATGTGATAGAAGACGACAGAGTACCAGTCAAATTTGTTCGCGAGTATTCGGCCTCTGTCAAATTTTTAAAAAAGCCGGACAGCACTCACGCACAACTGGCCTCGGTGGTTTCGGGGTTAAGCCATCGGACATAAGGCTGGTAGGTACAGGTTGCACAGCCCGGTACCGACTCCCACCCAGAGCGAGTTTCAACGAGTGGGAAGGTATAAGGCCGCTACACCCTCTTTTCTCTAAACTAACCGCTATCAATTAACAACTAACTCACAGTCCTGGACAGACAGCCCAGATAGCTGAGTTGTGTGTGCCCAGGACAGCGTGTTTGAACCTTAATTGGACTATAAACACGAAAATAAGTTAAAATGAATGTCTCACGCACGGACCCAGTCTTTATATTTATACTGTTAACAGAGAGTTGCGTGTCTGTTTTCCTTGACACTTGAGTAAACAATTGGAACAGGTTTTAGTCAGCTGTCGAATAATATGCTGAATAAATACTTTGCTGAATAAATACTTTGTTTAATAAAAAAAAAAATATGAGAGAGTGAAAAAAAAAAGGGGGGGTGGAGGAAGAAAATGTTTTATTTAACGACGCACTCAACACATTTTATTTACGGGTATATGGCGTCAGACATATGGTTAAGGACCACACAGATATTAAGAAAGGAAACCCGCTGTCGCCACTTCATGGGCTACTCTTTTCGATCAGCAATATGCACCATCCCATAGACAGGATAGCACATGCCACGGCCTTTGATGTACCAGTCGTGGTGCACTGGCAGGAAGGTGGGGGGAGGGGGGGGGGGGACAGAAGTTTCGTAATGTTATCAAATCATGGGTTATTTTTAGTTATAATATTTGTTTAAGTTTAAGTTTAACGACACTACTGGAAAACATTGATTAATTAATCATCGGCTATTGGATGTCAAACATTTGGTAATTCTGACTCGTAGTCACCGGAAGAAACCCGCTACATTTTTTCTAATGTAGCAAGGGATCTTTTATATGCATTTTCCCACAGACAGGAAAGCACATACCACGGCCTTTGACCAGTTGTGGTGCACTGGTTGGAACGAGAAAAGAAAACCCAGATAGTTGAACGGATGCACTGATATGGTTTGATCCTGCGACGCAAAAACCTCAGGCTAGCGCTTAACCTACTGAGCTAAATGCCGCCCCCAATTATGAATAAATTATGATTCTTTTCCCACTTCCATCACATATCTCTAGGACACTGGGCCCAGATTTTCGTAGCTATCTTAGCGCTACGCTACCGTAAAATTCGGCGTAAGCCATGACGTCAGTACGACGCATGACATAACCTGGGCCCTGGTGAAACATTCTGGATACATCCGTTGTCACGGTGACTGTGAAAAGGTCAGTGGGCGACAAGAGTGTTTCACAAGATTAGAGTTGGCGGGACGTAGACCACTTGTAAAACGCTTGCTCGATGTGCGGCCGGTCTAGGATCGATTTCTGTCGGAAAATATATATTTAGACAGCGTAATGTGATGGAATCATTTCGATTCCATCCAGAATTTGTTTTACAATTTTTACGTGATACTGACTTTTATTCTAAATTTTTATTTCATATATCTGTGATATTTGTATTTTTGCACAGTTCTTTACACTGTGTTTTTATTTGACTATTGAATTTTTATACTGATGTGGTTCATCATTTAATGTTTTAAATTTACCATAGTTTGACACCCAATGGCCGATGTATTTTTCATGCTGGGATGTCTTGAAACATTCATTCATTCATTCATTCATTCATTTTTAACCCCTGACGTGTACTTTAACATCACACTTATTTCATTGCACCGTAACCCCATACGTATTCCCTGTGCCTCACGCACAGCTATTTCTTTTGTCTGAGCGCTCACTTATTTCTTGTACCTTAGCCCCACATATATTACTTGTGCCTGCCCCCTTCACCCCCCCCCCCCCACACACACACACACATTTCCTGTACCTTAACGTCATACGTTATCCTTGTGCCTCACCCACAGTTACTTCGTGTGTCTTACTCGCCACTTATTTCCTGTACCTCAAGCACCTCCCCACCCCCCACCCCACACACACACGCTTCTCCACTACTCCATCATACAACAATTATTGGAACAGCCCTTAGCTATGTACGTGCTCTTTGTACCAGAACAAATAGACATATGGTTATATACATACGTTATGACGTATGTGCCCTGCTTAACAACAGGTGAAGCACGTGCGTGTGGGCACCATCTTGTGTTCCCTGTTTGCTTTCAAGACATTGCGCGTGAAATACTTTGTCTTAAGTAGACCACCTGTTACCTTCAAGCCCTATATAAAAAAGCGAACTCCCAGCAAGAACCAAAACCAACGATCGACGTGTTGAAGGAAAAAACCCAAACAAGTATCCTACAATCGAAGATGAGGGTCTGTCTTATGCTGCCGTGCCTCTTGTTGGCCTTCGTCGCACTGACCAATGGTCAGTACTACATGGGACCTCAGTGTATGGACCCTACATGCGGTAAGTTTACTTTTTCTTTGGTTTTTTCCCCCGTCTTTAGTTGTTTTACTTTTCTTTTTCTTTTCTCTTTTTTTTATTATTATGGGGTTTTTTTTCTCTCTTTTCATCAGAGGCGGATCCTGAGAGACAAGGAGACATGTCTCCATAAATATATTCAAGTGCCTCTTTTTTAGTGGTGGGGTGGGACGTATCCCAGTGGTAAAGCGCTAGCTTGATGCGCGGTCGGTTTGGGATCGATCGCCTTCGGTGGGTCCATTTGGACTACATCTCGTTCTAGCCAGTGCACCACGACTGGTATATCAAAGGCCTTGGTATGTGCTGTCATGTATGTGGGATGGTGCATCTAAAAGATCCCTTGCTATTAATGGAACTTTGTTGCGGGTTTCCTCTCTAAGACTATTAAGTCACAAGTACCAAATGTTTGATGTCCAATAGCCAACAAAATTAACTTTAAAGGAATGCTCGCCCAAGGCTTTTGAACTGATATGCATATTCAACTATATATATAGTGCACAGTATTGCTTAATATCAACAAGTATATTATTATATTTAATTAATAAAATGGTTAAATGTGAAGGCTGTTATCTATAACTGGCGCAGCCATTTTGTTCGATCGCAGTGAATACGCCGTCTGGCGAGCCGGTGGTTACGTAATACTTAACGCGTCACATCAGGAATTAAGTCTTAGAACGGAAGAAACAAAGGTACCTGATATTTGAGAGATGATGAAACAGGCATGTATCGCAATGTTGTGTAATTATATTTATCTCAGAAAGCCAGGAATAAGTGTATATTATTTTTCAATACAAAATAAACCGCAATGGTCAAAGTGTTCGAAATAACTTTATCATGTTTTGTACATGCAGTAACCTACGTACTGAAATGATAATCGGAGTGGGGAGTTTAGTTAACTGGTCTATAGTGTAGTTGCCTCCATCGTTCATTCCTGATTGGCAGGTGTATATTTGGTAGGTAACCAGACGAGACAATTAATTACCGCCGTCTAGACACAAAATACGTACCGATATTATTAACATCACAGGGTATGATGGAATAACCTGCCACCCCTAAAATGGTAATGACCATTATCAGCCGTCATGCTTTATTACTGTGAATAATTCTGTAAAACGTTTGATTAAGTAGACTTTTCCATCTAAAATCAGAAAACTGACCGATTATGTAATGACAAAGAAAAGAAAATGATCACTTAGGTATCCTTTTTGCTCCAACGTAGCCTACTAGTATGCATTTTTTTTTAGGAGAGAAAAATACTGTAACCCCATTTCGTTCTGTTAATGTAAATTGAAATGTATTTAGTTAAAAAGTTTATTATATTTTCAAGTTATTTGGGTCGTTTTACAAGTCCGGTTGATCAAAGGGGAGCGCCTTGTCGTAAATTGTTGCGTTTGTTTACACTGTGCATACAGGTCTTGGTAGGAGCTGACGTCACTTCCTTCCAAGCTAGATTGCGCGACGAAAACGAAACAAACTGGCTGCCCCCAGTTATCAGGAATACTCAATTTTGTTATTAATTCTAAAATTACCGGTCTTTCATTTCTTAAAGTGTCAGTATGTGTTGGTGGTCCGGGTTAGTTAGTAAGTTAGTTAGTTAGTTTTATTTTTCTTATTTATTTATTCATTCATTTAGTTATTATTTATTAATTCATTTATTATTTATTTATTAAAGGGACATTCCTGAATTTGCTGCCATTCTTAAGATGTTTTCGACTAACAGAGACTTTTAACGAGTGTAATTACATATCAAATATATATTTCTGCATAAAATATTAGTGGCTGTATATTAAACGTGTTTCTGATCGTTCTAATATTTGTACTAGGTTAAATTTCATTTTATTTCCTAAAATATTATTTGAATGAATGAATGAATGTTTACCGACACCCCAGCACAAAAATACACATTCAGTTTGAGCTGCTTACAAATATTAAGACGACCAGAAACACATTGAATATGCAGACACTGATATTTTAAACAAGAAAATATATTTAATATGTAAGTTTAATCGTAGAAATATTTTATTTGTCGGAAATATCTTATAATGCAGCAAACTCAGGCATGTCCCTTTAATTTATTTATTTATTTATTTATTTATTTTTATTTTCAGCACAATGCGACAACGTAAAGATCGCCGCACTAACCCCGGCATGTCCAGTAGGCTGCATTGTCTACTACGACTACCCAACCTACAAAGGGTATGGCACCGATTATATGAACCCAGGCTGCGCCGTAGCGGCGTGCTCGACCGTGGCAATGTGTACCCCTTGCGCAGCAATATGTAAGCTGACGACAACCACCTCCTACGTGAGAATTTACCGATACCGCACTAGCTATTACCTTGGCTGAGCTGATGGTTCCCAGTCGAAAACAAAACAAAGAAGATATCTCAGGAAATAAATAGTTCAGCACTTCAGTTGACTTCTATTTATTTTAACGACATCACCAGAGCACATTCATTAACTAATCACCAGTTATTGGATGTTAAACATTTGGTAATTTTGACATTTAGTCTTAGAAAGGAAACCCCCGTTTTTCGTTAGTATCAAGGGATTTTTTATATACACCATCCCACAGACAGGATAGCACATACCACGTTGACTTATAAGCGGGAAAAAACGATGATGGATGATGATACAATTTTATCTTACAACGAGTTGTTTAAAAACGCATCCAACTCGTTTTCGCTCGTTGGATACGTTTTTAAACAATTCGTTGTAAGATAAATGGTATCAAACGGACACGAAAGTAGTATTCTATTTCTTACATACCTCGAAACAATGAAAATGTAAACAATATAATGAACTAAATTATGTTGTTACAGAACGTAGCCTAACTGGGTCATGGCGTATGAATACTTGGCTTTAAGCATACATACCACGTCATAACCAAATCACTACTGTACTAACAGATCCGTTGTCCTTAAAAATAGAGCACTCTAAAACATTTGCCAACCACTCGGAAAATGAAATTGATGAAAAGCGAGCATTTTAATGTGGCGAAGCATTGCAATAATACAGCTAATTTTGAATTTGAATGACGTTAGTATTCCAATGACATCAGTTTACATCTCCTTACAATGACACTAAACTGGGTCATGACCTCTCGGAAACGATCTCCAACATACGTTGTATACGACTGTGATACACAACGGTGATCTCCTACACGGGTGTGTAAGAAAGAGATAATATATCAGGAGTGGCTGTTGGAGACAGGGAAATCCCAACCCGAGAGATACAACTATTTGTCTGAAACGAGTTTTGGCGAGTTTCTGAAACTAGCATTGGCGAGTTTCAGACAAAACCGTTGTATTTCGAGGATTAGGATTTCCCTGACTTCAACATCCATGAATGTTTGATTCTTTTTCTTGCATACCTAACTAGTTTTACAAAACATCGAAACAAAGGATTAATGTATGTGTACGTTACAGAAAACAACAAGCGTCTTAACTGTTGTGACGTAACTTCAACGATACTGCGATGACGTCATTAATTACTTTCTTGAGGTTGGCCTGTGAAGTTGTATTTATGTTTATGTTAAATGGTCCACCATATATAGCAGAATCTTGGAAAAAATATCGTAATGGACCGATTAATGTTATAGACAAAATATTAATGCAATTATTTGGTCAAGACGGTGAAAAAAAGAAACAGTGACGTAGTTTTGACAAAATGACGTCATTTTGCGACGAGTGTTAGCTGTCTGTCCCTAGGGAAAGACAGATCTATCCGTCACACTAGAAGTAGATGGATTCATCTGTCTGGTATGCAAGAAATATTTATTCCGCATGGGCTGACGTCATGGAATGGGTCTGTCTTGCATGGCATGGGATGCGAGAAATGACTCTCTTCCACGGATCTGAATAGACCATGCGAAGTGCTGGGCTTCCTCATTGATGTCAGACTTGGGGATAGGACTGTCTAGGACATATGGACAGGAAATGTCGAAACTCTTGCACACTTTTTTTTTCATCGTTTTAGATGAAGTGACAGACTTGAAAGCTGTGGTGGCAGAACTCATGACGGGTGCCACCGGTGGGGCAGGATATGCTCCACCTTTCGTGAACACCTGGTATGATCACTGTTATGACAGTTATGTCATCACAGCTGTAGGTAGTGTGGTGAGCTCCGCCACGTGCTAGTTTTGATTTAGTAAGCTAGTCTGGAGTGGAAGTCCTCTTTTCGGCGATGCAAGAGTGATGAAATTGCCGGTAAAGATCGCCTCATAAGTGGCAGTCCTCTTTGTGGCGACGCAGAAGGGACGAAGTGTCCAGTAAAGAATCTCCTCGAGAATGGCAGTCTTCTTTTGGTTGTTCACGAGGGATGAAATTATGTCCTGTGAACCATCTCTTTGAGAGTGGCTGTCCTCTTATAGACGAGGCACTAGATAAAGATTCATAGAATCAAGTACTGTTTTGCCAAATACCTATTTGACTCTGTATTGTGCGGAGATACGACCCTGGTCATGTGTTACCGTTTTGTCGTTCAGATACCTCTCTCAGTTTACGTCACAATTACCAAATGTTTGACATTCAGTAGATGGTGATTAATAAATCGGTGTGCTCTAGTGGTATCGATAAACAAAACAAACTTTAACTTTATAAATGAGGTCGACAGTTTTATACATCCATGCATGCAGACAGACAGACAGACAAACAGCCATACCACAAACGCACACTCGCGCTCACGCACACACACCACACATCCATATACATACGCACATGAGCATACGTACTTGCATACATAACGGTACATATATGCTCCTGCGCCTGTGTGTTAAAATCTAGGTATGAACTAGTCAAACCCGACATACATACAATATATAGATATTTATACATCAATAGCTTAAGATCACCACGTGGTTTGTAGACCCCATGTATATTATCGGGTAACTGAACATTCTTTTTTAAAGGGACATTCCTGAGTTTGCTGCATTGTAAGATGTTTTCGACTAATAAAAATATTTCTACGATTAAACTTACATATTAAATATATTTTCTTGTTTAGAATATCAGTGTCTGTATATTTAATGTGTTTCTGGTCGATTCGATATTTGTAAGAAGCCCAAACTAGATTTTGTCTTCAAATAATATCGTACGTACGAAAACAATTATATTTTTGGAAATAAAATTAAATTTAACCTAGTACAAATATTAGAACGATCAGAAACACGTTTAATATAGAGTCACTTATATTTTACGCAGAAAAATATATTTGATATGTAATTACAATCGTCAAAAAGTCTCTGTTTGTCGATAACATCTTAAAAATTGCAGTAAACTCAGGAATGTCCCTTTAATGGTGGAAAAACTGCCATAAAAACAAAATTGGTGATACTTACTTTGCCATACAGGAGGGGGGTTGTGTACTTTCCATAGTCTTGATTCTATTTTATACCACTGGTTTCCAATATTTAAATGACCACTGAAAAAAAAAAAAAATTATTATTAATTTCGTAAGTAGCATACCGTAGCGTGTCGTATCATATCGTATCATATAGAACCATATCGCGACGTGCAGCACCATATCGTGTCGTATCATATCGTATCACATCGTGTCATATCGTATCATACCGTATCATATCGTATCATATTGAACCATATCGTGTCATACAGCACCATGTCGTTTCGTATCATATCGTATCATATCGTACTAGATGTACGCATGGAAATGGGGTGTCGTGGCCTAACACTGAGCCCTACCCCCCCCCCCCATCTCCCCCCCCCCCCCAAAAAAAAGGAAAAAAAAGACTGGCGTGTAGATAGCCAGCCTTCATTAGCCGTGGCTATATTATTAGTATATACACGGCCGCCGAGCATATAGCCACTTCTGTGTTAAGTAACAAAAATGGCGGCCTCCATTACGGTTGTATTTATGAAATTCATCTTTTAAAGCAATATTTAGTATGATGTGCATATAAAAGATCCCTTGCTACAAATGGAAATATGTATCGGGTTTCCTGTCTTAGACTATGTCCAAATTACCAAACTTTTGACATCCAATAGCCGACGATTAAGAATCAATGTGCTTTAGTGGTGTCGTTAAACAAAACAAACTTCTTAAAACAACTTAATAAAATAATAATAAACAGTAATAAAAATTTGGCAGCGGTGGGATTCGAACCCACGCCTCCGAGGAGACTGGTGCCTTAAACCAGCGCCTTAGACCGCTCGGCCACGCTACCATGATTTCAAGATCCATTGATATGGAATTAATACTGTGTGTTCTATGATTTTTATTTTGCCGTTCTAGATCTAGATAATCAGTGGCAGATCCAGAAACTCCGGGGGGGGGGGGGGGGGGGGGGGGGCAATGACATGAGGCGGAATGCTAAGGGAACTTTGGGGGAGGTTTGGAGGATCGTAAACAAATGGAAATTAATATGTAATTAAAATATAATAAAATAATAACTTAGGGGAGGCGGGCCCCTGGTTCTCCTCCCCCCCCCCCCCCAGATTCGCCTCTGATAAAATTTTGTTTTGTTTAACGACACCACTAGAGCACATTGATTCATTAATAATAGGCTATTGGATGTCAAACATTTGGTAATTTTGACGTATAGTCTTACAGGCCAGGGAGACCCGCTACATTTTTCAATTAGTAGCAAGGATAGCACATACTACGGCATTTGATATACCAGTCGTGGTGCACTGGCTGGGAAGAAAAATAGCCCAATGGGACCACCGATGGGGATCGATCCTAGACCAACCGCGCATCAAGCGAACGCTTTACCACTGGGCTACGTCCCGCCCCAGTTGTAGATAAAGAGCTGGACGAGTATCTGTGTGTTACAATCGCTCTCTACCGTCAGAGAAAACTATAACCAAAAGACGAGTATCTGTGTGTTACAATCGCTCTCTACCGTCAGAGAAAACTCTATAACCAAAAGACGAGTAACTGTGTGTTACAATCGCTCTCTACCGTCAGAGAAAACTATATAACCAACAGACGAGTATGTGTGTGTTACAATCGCTCTCTACCGTCAGAGAAAACTCTATAACCATAAGACGAGTGTCTGTGTGTTACAATCGCTCTCTACCGTCAGAGAAAACTCTATAACCAAAAGACGAGTGTCTGTGTGTTACAATCGCTCTCTACCGTCAGAGAAAACTCTATAACCAAAAGACGAGTAACTGTGTGTTACAATCGCTCTCTACCGTCAGAGAAAACTCTATAACCAAAAGAATTAGTATCTGTGTGTTACAATCGCTCTCTACCGTCAGAGAAAACTCTATAACCAAAAGAATTAGTATCTGTGTGTTACAATCGCTCTCTACCGTCAGAGAAAACTCTATAACCAAAAGAATTAGTATCTGTGTGTTACAATCGCTCTCTACCGTCAGAGAAAACTCTATAACCAACAGACGAGTATCTGTGTGTTACAATCGCTCTCTACCGTCAGAGAAAACTCTATAACCAACAGACGAGTATCTGTGTGTTACAATCGCTCTCTACCGTCAGAGAAAACTCTATAACCAAAAGAATTAGTATCTGTGTGTTACAATCGCTCTCTACCGTCAGAGAAAACTCTATAACCAAAAGAATTAGTATCTGTGTGTTACAATCGCTCTCTACCGTCAGAGAAAACTCTATAACCAACAGACGAGTATCTGTGTGTTACAATCGCTCTCTACCGTCAGGGAAAACTCTATAACCAACAGACGAGCAACTGTGTGTTACAATCGCTCTCTACCGTCAGAGAAAACTCTATAACCAAAAGAATTAGTATCTGTGTGTTACAATCGCTCTCTACCGTCAGAGAAAACTCTATAACCAAAAGAAGAGTGTCTGTGTGTTACAATCGCTCTCTACCGTCAGAGAAAACTCTATAACCAAAAGACGAGTTTCTGTGTGTTACAATCGCTCTCTACCGTCAGAGAAAACTCTATAACCAAAAGACGAGTATCTGTGTGTTACAATCGCTCTCTACCGTCAGATAAAACTCTATAATCAAAAGAATTAGTATCTGTGTGTTACAATCGCTCTCTACCGTCAGGGAAAACTCTATAACCAACAGACGAGTATCTGTGTGTTACAATCGCTCTCTACCGTCAGAGAAAACTCTATAACCAAAAGACGAGTATCTGTGTGTTACAATCGCTCTCTACCGTCAGAGAAAACTCTATAACCAATAGACGAGTATCTGTGTGTTACAATCGCTCTCTACCGTCAGAGAAAACTATAACCAAAAGACGAGTATCTGTGTGTTACAATCGCTCTCTGCCGTCAGAGAAAACTCTATAACCAAAAGAATTAGTATCTGTGTGTTACAATCGCTCTCTACCGTCAGAGAAAACTCTATAACCAACAGACGAGTATCTGTGTGTTACAATCGCTCTCTACCGTCAGAGAAAACTCTATAACCAACAGACGAGTATCTGTGTGTTACAATCGCTCTCTACCGTCAGAGAAAACTCTATAACCAAAAGACGAGTGTTTTGCCCACTACCGAGTAGACAAATATTCCCCCTCAAATAAAACGATAAACCTATATTTGACATTAAATATATTTACATTGATAATGTTCGTGTTCGCCGATAACAAATAAGGGACGGGACGTAGCCCAGTGGTAAAGCGTTCGCTCGATGCGCGGTCGGTCTGAGATCGATCCCCGTCGGTGGGCCCATTGGGCTATTTCTCGTTCCAGCCAGTGCACCACGACTGGTATATCAAAGGCTGTAGTATGTACTACCATGTCTGTGGGATGGTGCATATAAAAGATCCCTTGCTGCCAATCGAAAAGAGTAGCCCATGAAGTGGCGACAGCGGGTTTCCTCTCTCAATATCGGTGTGGTCCTTAACCATATGTCTGACGCCATATAACCGTAAATAAAATGTGTTGAGTGCATCGTTAAATAAAACATTCCCTTCCTTCCTGCCGATAACAAATATTTCACATAGTAATCACTAATACACACATTACATGAAGAAACCCGTCAGAAACATTGTTGAAAGTGGGTGCTGTCGGGGTTCATCTTGTAAGCGTGTGTATTATGGTTAATTAATATGATTAGTGTTGTATTAGAGCGGGAATCTTTGCTTACAGTAGGCGCGATTGAGTTGGCTCAGTAATACTTATCTCTAACGGCAGGGGGTGGGGGGGGGGGGGCGAATATGAACCTAGCTGACCCTTTTTCTATATTTTCCCTGGACACCAATAACAATAGCATAATAGAAGGAAGGAAATGTTTTGTTTGATGCGCTGAACACATTTTATTTACGGTTATATGGCATCAGACATATGGTTAAGGACCACACAGATATATATAGAGGAAACCCGCTGTCGCCACTTCATGGGCTTCTTTATTACATCAGTCGTGGAGCACTGGCTGGAACGAGAAATAGCCCAATAGCATAATAGTGCACTGTATAAAATGTTTTAGCCTCATAGACGAGTGGTGAGGACGTTCATCTGAATCCTCCGCCACCCCATACCTCTCTCTCTCTCTCTCTCTCTCTCTCTCTCTCTCTCTCTCTCTCTCTCTCTCTCTCTCTCTCTCTCTCTCTCTCTCTCTCTCAAACACACACATGCACACAGCACCACCACCCTGCATACAACTCTGCCCCAGAGATCAACTCTTCCCATATATGCATACTCACACAAACAAAACGTGTTCTAGCGCCATGGCCGATTCGCTGGGAAACCACAGAAAGGCTCCTCCTCTTCTTGCCACCGGTATCTTCCAGGAATTCCTTGAGTGACGCATCCGGTAGTGCTGTATGCTCCCAACACCGTCGTATCCCTGCGCACTGCGCGTGCACCGGAAGCCGCTAGCACCACGTGACCAGTACGGGTGGATGGCGAAAACGCCGACGGGACCAGGGCCCATCGCGGGGTCGAGAGCGTTAGCGTCGGTGGCGAACACTATGAAGTCGGTGAAGTTGTCGCGGGGGAGGGCGTTCCATGGCTTGATGCTAACTGAAACAGAAAGTAATATTAAAGCAACAGACACTAGCTGTTATTTTAATTTTAAAGCGAAAAGACACCAGTTTTTATTTTTATTTTAAAGTGACAAGACACTAATTTTTATTTTTAGTTTAAAGTGACATACTCTAGTGTTTGTTTTAATTTTAAAGTGACAGACACTAGTTTTTTAATTTAATTTTAAACTGACAAGACACTAGTTTGTATTTCAGTTTTAAAGTGACAAACTAGAGGGTTTTTTTATTTTAAAGTGACAAGACACTTGATTTTGATTTTATTTTTATTTTAAAGTGACAAGACACTAATTTTTATTTTTAGTTTAAAGTGACATACTCTAGTGTTTGTTTTAATTTTAAAGTGACAGACACTAGTTTTTTAATTTAATTTTAAACTGACAAGACACTAGTTTGTATTTCAGTTTTAAAGTGACAAACTAGAGGGTTTTTTTATTTTAAAGTGACAAGACACTTGATTTTATTTTGATTTTAAAGTCACAGACACTGGTATTTATTTTAATTTTAAAGTGAGAAGACACTTGATTTTAATTTGATTTTAAAGTGACAAGACGCTAGTTTGTATTTAAATTTTTAAGTGACAAGACACTTGATTTTAATTTTATTTTAAAGTGACAGACACTAGTATTTATTTTAAGTATAAAGTGGTATACTCTAGTTTTTAATTTTAATTTTAATTTGACAGACACTAGTATTTATTTTAAGTTTAAAGTGACAGACACTAGTTTATACCTTGCCGCATGACAGGGAGTTCCACGCTTTAATGATAACTTAAACAGAAAGTAATTTTAAAGAGACTGTTCCGAGTTTGTTGCCGGATAACAGAACTCTTTAAGCGGAAAGGAATATCTGCTTTCGTTACAGGTTTTAGTGTAACCTTCATATGGAGCGCGTTTGTAAAGGTTCATGTAGAGTGGATGCAGTGCGTGCGTGCGGTCTGACTGTTGCGTTTGATGTATCTGCGGCTTGCGTTCTGGGGCATATACACCATATACGATTATTTCATAGCGGCTTGCCCTATGTGTTTTTCAGACGCACGCATCCTGTCTAGGCGCTGTCATTATAGGTTCTAATAGACCAAATCAATTCCTATTGCCGACAATGTTAACGTTTACTAATAAAACTGATATAAGCAGCGTATCAACACACCCAGGAAGTACAGCAATGAAAAGTGTGGCACCTCACATCTAATCTAGCTGCAAGAAAATGAGGGTCACGTACCATTTAAGAGATTTAATTAATGTTTTTAATAGCAACCGTCATTTTTGCTGAAAATTGCAATTCTATTTTTGGGGGTACCCACATTAGTTTCAACCTCTGATATATACCTCATAACAACTGTATAACAAATAAAAGTGTCTTTATTTATTGTCAATGGATAATAGTATTTGCACAAATAATCAATGTCACATATTACTACCAATCACACCCACAGCTGCTTTTATTCCGTAAGTATCTGACGGTGCGCCTCGAACTTTGACACGGAACTCTCTTCTTTGGTACTATGCAACCATTAAAACTAATGTGGGTTTTTTCTTCCTTAGATGGACTGCTGGACATTAATAGAAATGATTTTTTTTCTAATAGCCCAATGGGCCCACCGTCGGGATTCGATCTTACGACCGACCGCGCAACAGGTGATCGCCCCCTCATCATTTCCAAGTGACGTGGCTGACGACCAGTGACGGATGTCCGCTGCAGCTCTGACGTTCACAGTGGCATTTAAACATAATTTAAAGCGACTGCCCCGAGTTCACAGCCCTTTGTAAAACGTTTCCGACTAGCGGCAGCTATTCGTGTTATATACATTTTCGTACTTACAATACCCAGTGTCTGTATTTCTGACGAGTTTGCGCTGGTGTGTTAATGTTTACAGCAATCATTGTTCATTTTTTTCGTACATACGAAATTATTCAATTTAATCAATCAGGGCCAGGGACCATATTTTCGAAACTATCTTAGCGCTACGAAATCGTAAAACCATCGTAGGCTCTGCTTGGGAAATATGGGCCCAGATTTTAGAAGCTATCTTAGCGCTACGATATCGTAAAAAAACGATTTTACGATGTCGTGTAAGATATATGCGAAAATCTGTTTGGGCTGCATGGTTGGGCTACTACTCTTTTCGATTAGCAGCAATGGATCTTTTATATGTACCATGCCATAGACAGGATAGCACATACCACGGCCTTTGATGTACCAATCGTGGTGCACTGGCTGGAGCGAGAAGTAGCCCAATTGGCCCACTGACGAGGATCGATCCCAAACCGACCAGGCATCAAGCGAGCGCTTTACCACTGGGCTACGTCTCGCCCTCATCAAAACTGATTTGTTACTTGTAACCACGTTACAGTGGTAGCAAACTCGGGACAGTCCCTTTAAATGATTTGTTACTTGTAACCACGTTACAGTGGTAGCAAACTCGGGACAGTCCCTTTAAATGATCTGTTACTTGTAACCACGTTACAGTGGTAGCAAACTCGGGACAGTCCCTTTAAATGATCTGTTACTTGTAACCACGTTACAGTGGTAGCAAACTCGGGACAGTCCCTTTAAATGATTTGTTACTTGTAACCACGTTACAGTGGTAGCAAACTCGGGACAGTCCCTTTAAATGATCTGTTACTTGTAACCACGTTACAGTGGTAGCAAACTCGGGACAGTCCCTTTAAATGATCTGTTACTTGTAACCACGTTACAGTGGTAGCAAACTCGGGACAGTCCCTTTAAATGATCTGTTAGTTGTAACCACGTTACAGTGGTAGCAAACTCGGGACAGTCCCTTTAAATGATCTGTTACTTGTAACCACGTTACAGTGGTAGCAAACTCGGGACAGTCCCTTTAAATGATTTGTTACTTGTAACCACGTTACAGTGGTAGCAAACTCGGGACAGTCCCTTTAAATGATCTGTTACTTGTAACCACGTTACAGTGGTAGCAAACTCGGGACAGTCCCTTTAAATGATTTGTTACTTGTAACCACGTTACAGTGGTAGCAAACTCGGGACAGTCCCTTTAAATGATCTGTTAGTTGTAACCACGTTACAGTGGTAGCAAACTCGGGACAGTCCCTTTAAATGATCTGTTAGTTGTAACCACGTTACAGTGGTAGCAAACTCGGGACAGTCCCTTTAAATGATTTGTTACTTGTAACCACGTTACAGTGGTAGCAAACTCGGGACAGTCCCTTTAAATGATCTGTTAGTTGTAACCACGTTACAGTGGTAGCAAACTCGGGACAGTCCCTTTAAATGATCTGTTAGTTGTAACCACGTTACAGTGGTAGCAAACTCGGGACAGTCCCTTTAAATGATCTGTTACTTGTAACCACGTTACAGTGGTAGCAAACTCGGGACAGTCCCTTTAAATGATTTGTTACTTGTAACCACGTTACAGTGGTAGCAAACTCGGGACAGTCCCTTTAAATGAACCGACCTGGCGCAATGCTGGTGTGACGTTTTTGATAAATATGTACAGTCACCCACTCGTAAATTGTGAAGAGCATGAGTGATGGGGGTCAAGACATAAGTTATTGCGATAGCTTTTTATTTATTATTTCACTTTACAGGTATCTTAAAAACGATCGTATCAACGATAATTAGAATACGGAATAAGATGGCGTTCCACGAACGGTATTGTTATTTGATGAAATAAAAGAAAGAAAGAATGAAAAAAGAAAGAAAGAAAGGAAGGAAGAAATAAAGAGACAAAGAAAGAAAGAATGAAAAGGAAGAAAAGAAAACGATTTTTTGTGACACAAATTATCGATGATCTCACTAAACACTTCACTTCTAATTCGGAGCCCATCGATCAAAACAAAAGCTTGCATTGTTTAACGACAACACTAGAGCACATTGATTTATTAATAATGGGCTATTGGATGTCAGGCATTTGGTAATTTTTACACATAGTCTTAGAGAGGAAACCGCTACATTTTTTCATAAGTAGCCAGGGATCTTTTATATGCACCATCCCAGAGACAGGATAGTACATACCTCGGTCTTTGATATACCAGTCGTGGTGCACTGGCTGGAACGAGAAATAGCCCAATGGGCCTTCCGACGAGGATACGACCCGCCCTTTCAGCGTCCTACTTTTGAGATATGATTCGGTATTTCCAAAGATCTCCTTCTTATAGATAGGAAGAAATGGTTTATTTAACGACGCACTCAACACATTTTATTTACGGTTATATGGCGTCGGATATATGGTTAAGGACCACACAGATACTGAGGGAGAAATTCGCTATCGCTACTCCTTTCGATTAGCAGCAAGGGATCGTTTATATGCACTTTCCCACAGACAGAATAGCACATACCACAGCCTTTACTATACCAGTCGTGGTGCATTGGCTGGAACGAGAAATAGCCCAATGGACTCACCGACGGGGATCATTTTGGACACACTAGAAAGGTTCCTTGATTGTTTTACTGCTGCACGAAAACATTTATTGTCATCTTATTTTTTAGATGCAGCTAAGACATGTTTGAAACAGATTACTACTCCGTTTACTAAAACTAGGTCAAATAAAAAGTACACGAGGTTACTGGCCAAAAACAACGGCACTTTATGGCATCTATTCCTGTCATATTATTCCTTGAACACCATGAATTCCAAATGAAGTCGCCCAAAGGCATTTTTCTGTCCGCGTATTAGTACTCATGAATTATAAGTGTTTAAGTATCAAAATGTTCTGATATTGAACACCTGCGGTGCTTAAATTTGATGAATCATAAAAAAAAAGTGTTTAATACGAGACATTGAAGATTTGCATAAAGTTTTTGTCTATTGATGGTAAAAGTTTCGGTTTGACATATCGGCGATTGTTAAAATAATGCTTGATGCATAGTTTCATGCAAAACAAATGCTATGCCTTTCATGAGAAAGCTACATTGTCTTCAATCTGATACAAATCTTGACAACTGAAAACAATAAGAAGATAAATAATCTTGTCAAATTCTTACGACAGGCGAATCGATCTAGAGAACAATTACTTGTACAGGCAAATTAATTATATATACATATATAATGCTTCTTATATTAGTTGTTTGTATGTATCTGTCTGCATGTCACTCTCCAACATTGTTCCGCACTATTGTATATATTGATGTTTTTCATTGTTATAATGTTGATAACTTGTAAACACTTAACGCAATAAAAAGAACTTGAACTTAAACTTGAAAAACAAGAAGAGAAAGCTACTCAACATCAACTATACGCTCTAAAATGGGCCCCATATTCTGTTTTGTCCAGGATGGAATGCACTTAATTACTTGTACAATTCAGACTCAGTCTTTAATGACGCCACATGCATAGAGTTTGTATAGCGTTGTTATGACATTAAAGTCTCACAATGTCTTGAGTCTAGACTTTAAATGGTTTATGAACACTAGGCCTTGTAGAGGTTTCTGGGAATTTCTTTCTCAAAGGAACATCCTCAGTTTGCTGCAATTTGTAAGATGTTATCGACTAACAGAGACTTTTTAACGATTGTAATTACATAGCAAACACATTTTTCTGTATACAATATTAGTGGCTGTATACTAAACGTGTTTCTGATCGTTCTAGTATTTGTACTAGGTTAATTTTCATTTTATTTATATTTAAAAAAAATATTCGTACGTACGAAATTATTTAAGAAAAAATTCAGTTTGGGCTACTTACCAGAAACGCATTGAATATACAGACACTGATATTCTAAACAAGAAAATATATTTAATATGTAAGTTTAATCGTAGAAATATTTTATTAGTCGGAAACATATTACAATGCAGCAAACTCAGGAATGTCCATTTAAGTGTCTTGAGCGCAGCGCTATGCATTCTAGAAAGTTCGCAGAAAATTAATAAATTAAATGTAAATAAATGTAGAAAAAGTACACATAAAATAAACTAGTAAAATATTCATAATAACTAAACAAAAAATATAAATAAATTAATATAAACGAACAAATGAATTAATTAACTCATTTATTGACTGATAGATGAAAAGAAAGAAAGAAAGAAAGAAAGAAAGAGTCAGAAAGAAAAAGTCTGACTGCATAATATTTGCGGGTTTCATAGCCATTAATACTGAATTTAGTCTTCTTGGTATAGTGGCTTATTGTCTCATAATTTATAAACTGAAGCATTTGTGATGAGTTAAGACTGTCGGTCTGTCTGTCGGTCTGTCTGCCTGCGTTACGTCGCCCTAAGGTCAGTAGCATCTTAAACCGTAGACTGTCAACGTCGTGGGTTAGATAAGATAATAGGTGTTTCTAGTGAGGTCACACTTGTGTGTGTAATTTATGGGACAACTGTCCTTCGCTGACGTCAACATTATTTATGGTTTCCGTTTTGTGGTTTATGGGTTCAAAAGAGATTTATGTGTTTGCTGCATTGTAAGTGTGAAGTTTGTGTTAACGTGCGCGAGCACACACGCACACACACACAAATGGTTTTATAGTGTTGTTTGTTAAAGTTTCTGACTCCGGTTCTACATGAAATTGCATTTCCAGGTTATTTTATGAATGAATGAATAATGAAGGAATGAATGAACGAACGAACGAACGAACGAACGAATGAATGAATAAACGAACTAACGAACGAATGCAGGGGCGGATCCAGGATTTCGTAATGAGGGGGTCCCAAATTTATTAAAAGGGCACCATTAAGTTTGCCGAAGATAAACGACCTGAGCTCTCGAAGGGAGTGACATCTGTAGGAGGATCTGGGGGCATGCTTTTTTAAATATAGATGCTCAGAG
The DNA here is from genome assembly GCF_016097555.1 of Gigantopelta aegis. Taxonomy (NCBI): domain Eukaryota; kingdom Metazoa; phylum Mollusca; class Gastropoda; order Neomphalida; family Peltospiridae; genus Gigantopelta; species Gigantopelta aegis. The sequence goes on along the minus strand of NC_054713.1, from coordinate 7,890,531 downwards.
GCAAGTTGTCAAGGCAATTTACTGGTTTGCTAGTTGTTCTGTTTGGAAAATCATTTTTTTAAATGTGTGACTTTTATATATAATATGGTTTAACGGGAATGCTGAAAGCAAACATCAGCCAAGAAACAACATGTGTATTGTTGTTAGTCACGCTGTACGGAGGGGTGAACAATGTAGACAAGTTGCATGCGTGTTGGAAATTTCATTGCAAAAATGTCAATCACCGAGTTGATAGCCACGTCTTTGTGAATATACATGAGTGCAAGTCCATATAATCGACCCTCTATCATAGTTGTACGCACAACTTGTTAATGGAATGACACAGAGTAAACGTATCAAACAATGAATATTTAGATATATCATCACATCTGTTCCTTTCAAAGTGGCCGAAGCAGAATGGGGTTTGTCTGATTGTGGAACTCTCGACCAGTTAGTCCACGAGCCAGAGGGGTCGGTCGGTACTAACTTCATCTACCATTAGTTTTGCAATGTACATCTTAATAAATATTTTATAATGTTTTCATTTAGTTATTCAGTTGACAATTCCTTTGAAATACTGCTTTTGAGGGTTAGCATGAGGATCTTTACACAGAAACACTTCCAAGAAAACTTTATATATATATATTAATATTAATTAAATGTCACTATAAGCTTCTGCTGCAATAAGATCCTTCAAAAAGAATATTTGAGATGCTGAGACAAAACTTTGTCAAATTTCTACTGAAAAATAAAACTGTGAATTCTATTTTGTAACGTTACAAAAACATGTTATATGAGACCCTAATCCTCAAAGCATTTCAATATTGGTAACCTATCTAAAGTCTCCAGTCCATTAACTCCCCATCATCCACGTTTTGTATTCCTAATGCCCTGACAAATATTTTATAATGCTTTTAATATAGTCACCGTTTAGAAATTCTGTAAAAATATAACGGGTAGATGCACAGAGAAAGATGTGAGTCCTGCAATGCTATCATAAATTTTCTTTCTCTAGGGATGTAGACCTTGACAAAAATCACTATGAGCATTCATCCCCCCAGGTGATACCAATTAGTCAAATGTTGGGTCTTGGGTTATGGACTAAGTGTCTTTCCCATAAATATAGTTCAACATCAATGACTGATGCATCAGATGGGTTGGGTAAATCTTCTCTGTGGTATTCAATTAAAGGTTTGGTCAATTCCACTAATCCTTGCCTCGTGACAGATATTAGGTGAAGAGACTTTAACTGCAGGTCACTGAAACGTTCCGATAACTGTTGTATGATGTGACCTAGATACGGTATAGTGAGGTTTCTTCTGTAATATTCCTCTGGGTCCAGGGCAGGCGCATTGCAGCGATGTTGTTGTACATAACAGCTTCTCGGAACCGATGGACCGGCAGAAATGCTATTAGCCAATTTAACAGCTTGGTTGTACCAATGTTTGTTGAATTTGTTGACGCACACTTTGAAGTGTGTTCTGAACGGAAATAATACGTTGGTAGCCTTTCACGATGTCAGCCGATCTGCCCTGAAGACAGACGGTTAAGATTCGTATGCATGACATGCAGGACCTTGTCACAATGAGTGTCATGATGAATTCGAATTGTGTCATTGCAAAAGAATAACAACCAGCTTCATCGATGGTGTCACGATTCCAGTCCTTCGGTGAAGTTCTCATCTCGTCTACGCAAGTAATAATAGCCGGGTATAGTTCTGTCATTACTTCAAATGCGTCATGACTTTCAATACATCGAGTTCGGCAAATTTCGGCACCTGTGTGGCATGTCTTTAATTTTCAAGCGTGAAAAAGTGTATCCGAATGAGTAACTGTTATCGAGCAACTGTTATCGGCAATTGCCGAAAATCAGCGAACGTGAAAATACGGCTTACGACATAAAGCGATGTGTCCAGATATGGAAAATGACCCTTTACTTTGATTGGTGGATTATGAATAGTAATCCTTAAAAAGTCATTTTAAAAAAGAACATCAAAGGACGTGGGGACGGTACGGAAATTTGAGACACACACACACACACACACACACACACACACCGATCCGCCAATGATCTTTGTTTAGTGGATGATGAATTAAAGAAATAAGCAATTTAAAAAGGGCATATTAAATGATAAGGGTGGGTCACGGGACCCCTGTGACTCCTCTGGATCTGCCAATGGAACGAATTAACGAAAGAATGATAGAATGAATGAATGAATGAATGAATGAATGAATGAATGAATGAATGAAAGAAAGAATAAATGAATGGATGAGTATAGTAGTAGTAGTAGTAGTAGTAGTAGTAGTAGTAGTAGTAGTAGTAGTAGTAGCAGCAGCAGCAGCTGTTGTTATGGTGGTGTTGTTGTTGTTGTTGTTGTCGTTTAATGTAATTTGTTTTTTATATTGAATTTTTATCATTCTTCTGTGGTCATGACCTGATTATATTTACAAAACAATAACGTCAGGTGAAATGATCGTAACAGGCAGTGCACTAAATCGTGTTGAAATTAAACAGGAGTTTGACAGGATAGACGCTTTGTAACTGATGACATTCTAAATGTATTTGACATCAAGTAATCGCCGTTTCGTTTCAGTTGGGTATAGGAACGGATAGATAGATAGATAGATAGATAGATAGATAGACAGGTAGATAAAGATCTATACAGATATGTAGATAGATAGATGGATGGATGGATGGATGGATGGATGGAAGGAAGGAAGGAAGGAAGGAAGGAAGGAAGGAAGGAAGGAAAGATAGAAGATAGATAGATAGATAGATAGATAGACAAACAGACAGACAGACAGACAGACAGACAGGCATATAGATAGACAGGTAGATAAAGATCTATAGACAGATAGACAAATAGGTAGGTAGGTAGATGGGCAGTTTTACGGTCGGTGGGTCGGTGGATGGATGGATGGATGTGATGGATGGATGGATATGTGGATGGATGGATTGGTGGGTGGATGGATGGATGGATGGATGGACGGATGGATGGATGGGTGGGTGCGCGAGTTTCGGGTGGATAGACAGACACACACAGGCACACAGACAGATAGACAGACAGACATTATTTATGTTTTGAAACCTACGAAATTGCAATATTGAGAGGTATACAATGTATTGTGTTATGTTTGTTGATTTAAGGATTGTGTTAAGTATGTTTCGTATTTGTGTATTTGGTAGGGGTTTTCACCTTGAACTCTCTTGGTGAAAATCTAAAGGTTTTACATAGGAGATTTAAATGTATGAAAACTAAGTTATGTTTAAAGTATTTCCTTTAAATACCGACACAAAGGGTTCTGTCTTTTCATCAGGACCCCCCGCCCCCCTCCATCACATAATGTTTATCAGTTCCAGTTCCAATATATCTCTGTTAATAACTTAAATAAATGATTTTGCTTTTTTATATATTTTTTAATTATTTGGGGTTTTTAGTTATGGGGCTACCAGTTTTTACTGAGGGCTACTAGATTGTATAACCTGGTAGCCTGGTGGGCTACTACTGAAAAACATTGAGGTCAAGGCCTGACAAGTCATCTGTAGATCAAAATTGTGTTTAAAAAAATGGTATGATTCGACACATGCATCACCAAATAAATAAAAATGTATTTTGCTAAAATGTCAGGAGTGTAACATTTTCGCATGACATAGCAACTGAAAGTATATTTTCTGGTGATTGTTATGTGGAAATATTGCACAATACAATGATACTGGTGATAACATCTCTTCACATTTGTTACAAAATAAATGGATATACTGAATTCTTAAGATCGACAGCAGATCCTCAAATACCTTTCTCAAATGCTATGAAAAGCGGTATAGATAGATAGATAGATAGATATAGATATAGATATAGATAGATAGATAGATAGATAGATAGATAGATAGATAGATAGATAGATAGATAGGTAGGTAGGTAGGTAGGTAGGTAGATAGATAGATAGATATTGAGAATTTATATCATTGTTCTTAAACGAAGTGATGTTTTTCCAAAAAGCAAACTAATTGTTGATGGGGTGTTTTTTTTGTTTTTTTAAAGCAACATATATTTCAAATCTAAATACATGTGCTTATAATGTTTGTGTATACATTTCTGCATGTTGGATGCACCAGCTGTCCACAAATGTCTGGAGTAAATATACACCATTTGTTTGGGTATTATGTCTAATTGTACTGTCTGTTCCTTTATGTGTTCCACAATGTCAATGGATCATGGTACTCTGAGGTGAAGGGTTATCATCAAAAAGATCCCATGTATTGACATTTTCAGCACCATTGTTTAAAGGTTTTTTTTAACGGCACCACTCAGCACCATCGTAGTCCATATTTAGAAAATCTTTAGATAGACAAGTCGTAAATATTGTATTACGAGATCCAGATGGCCATTTCATGCAAACAATAGCAAATAAGTCCATTTAACATTTCCTAGAAACGACCTAATTTTAGTCTTGTTGGTACATGAAGATTAAGACTATTACTTGTTCAGGGCTTCTAATTATATACTAGTGTCTGACTAAAGATATATCATGTTATAAACAAACCACAAAACAATTGGGTGTAAGAAATTTAACTGTGGTCTTTTTTTAATGTTGGCAATTTTGACATGGTTCAAATATGTTAAATTTTTATCGGTATATTGTTTTTTTTAAATTATTATTTTAGTTTTAAAATCAGAAACATAGCTTATGTTGTGAAATACAATGGACGTTTTCTAGTAGATATAAAATGTTAAACTTTTGGAGAATTCATTCAGTGTTAAATCCTTGTTGGATTTTCTGGATTCGTATATCTTCATAATTGCTGCACTTGTTCATCTTATATTGTGGTACATATGAAATTATATGCCTGGTGTGCTTTTGAACCACTTTTAAAAAGTGTAATCTCAAACAAGTGGAAGATGTCCATATTTTAGTATGTCCATATTATGGTTTAAGCAGGAAACATTTCACATCAGAACATTTTATTGTAAATCCTTCAAGAGAACATTTTTATTTATTGATTTCCAAAAATATGAAATGTATTAAAAGAATAGCCTTGGTTTGTAAAGACAAATCTGTCAGTTTAAACTGAATATGTATTGTAATTTGTACATAAGTAGCGCTCGATTAATTTGTTTTAAAAGTAGTTATCGCGGCCATGTGGCCTCAATAACCGAATAAATATCGTCTTGAATTTTCAACTCTTGTTTCACACAAAAGACACCTTTTTTCCACTGAGAATATAAATATAAAGAGAATACTACATGAGTGGTGCTTAGATACCATATATATTACATCGACATTTTGTTAACGAGTTGTAAGATAAATGGCATCTAACGAACGCCTATGGCAGGCCTCACGCGAGGTCAAAATCATAGAGCGAAGTCTCTTCTCTCTCAAACTTTAGAGAGGGCGAAGTTTTTAACAACAGAGAGACTTGAATTTTTAATCCAGAAAATAAATTACGCGTCGCTCCACCGTCAGTTTCTTAATTATACCACAGTATGGTAGTATTCTCTTTACTGCATATCCTCAAAAACCAGGTTTAATATTAATTTATACGTATTTTCCCATTAAACCTATTTACAACCATTGTGCTTGCAATAACTTATGCCTCATAGTCCAGTCTGTTTCAGGTTAACGTATACGTCACGGTGAAATCAATTTCAATCGTGTGAGGGTTTTTCCACTGGACGGCATGGCCGTTGCCACATGATCATTACTTAGGAGCAGCCAGCCATATGACTTTAAATTGTTATCAAACGTATATGTATTATTAGAGTGTAATATCCTAAATAACGAATGATGTTGTAAGTCTTTAAAAACACGTATGTGTGTTATTAGAGTGTAATATCCTAAATAACGAATGGTGTTGTATGTCTTTAAATCTATAAAACACGTATGTCTGTTATTAGAGTGTAATATCCTAAATAACGAATGGTGTTGTATGTCTTTAAATCTATAAAACACGTATGTCTGTTATTAGAGTGTAATATCCTAAATAACGAATGGTGTTGTATGTCTTTAAATCTATAAAATACGTATGTGTGTTATTAGAGTGTAATATCCTAAATAACGAATGGTGTTGTATGTCTTTAAATCTATAAAATACGTATGTGTGTTATTAGAGTGTAATATCCTAAATAACGAATGGTGTTGTATGTCTTTAAATCTATAAAATACGTATGTGTGTTATTAGAGTGTAATATCCTAAATAACGAATGGTGTTGTATGTCTTTAAATCTATAAAACACGTATGTCTGTTATTAGAGTGTAATATCCTAAACAACGAATGGTGTTGTATGTCTTTAAATCTATAAAATACGTATGTGTGTTATTAGAGTGTAATATCCTAAATAACGAAAGGTGTTGTATGTCTTTAAATCAATAAAACACGTATGTGTGTTATTAGAGTGTAATATCCTAAATAACGAATGGTGTTGTATGTCTTTAAATCTAGAAAACACACATGTGTGTGTTATTGGTGTGTGCTGTCATAAATAACGAATGGCGTGAAGAAAAAAAAAGGATTTAGCTTTTTACCTTCGATGGGCCATCCTCGTGTGACAGCCTGTTTGTACGACCTGGTCACCAGTTCAAACGGGGCGGTATTTACTGCATATATGCTTTTTCTGCTGCTTAGGTACTCGCATGCGCCTAGCCTACCATATCCGGAGACATTTAGTACCAACCACGACCATGTCACTACCACAGCAACTCCCAGAAACAGCATCGTACACAACGTCCTAGCATGCACCACTGTTCCAAACACTCGTCTCCCTACGTCGCTCGCTAAACACCACCCTAGAGGGCGACGTCAGCTGTTATATTATATTTTGTGACGTGATCACGTGACCGCCGGAGCTGCATAATATGACGTGACATGGGGATTAAATATTAATGGCGTCCCTCGATTCTAAAAATATTACTCCAGTACCTGTTTATTTATGGATTTTTTCTCTCCTTTTTTCCCCCTTTCTCTTTGATTATAAATAAACACAGGCTTTTGACAGGGTGGTGATAACATAATTACGTGTTTATGTGTGATTGTTAGTTTACATGATCAAGGAGGGTGTTTTTGTTGTTGGTGGTGGTTTTTTGTTTAGGTGGGGGTGCATTTCGAGGTTGTTTTTCCTTTTTGGGGGCGTGGTTATTTTTGGTATGCTTTTGTAAAAATTTATAAAGGTTTTGTTTGTTTTGTTGGGGGATTTTGTTGTTGTTGGTTTTGTAGGGCTTTTGAGGGTTGAGTTGGGGTGGTTTCATTCGTTTCTCACTGCCACCCATCCGCATAACATGGTAGAATACGAATACGTGTACATATATATATATAGACTCTTCAAAAGAAGAAACGCAAAACCACATTGTCGTAACATTTGGAGAATTGATTTAATTATTGAATGGTGAGTCCGATAATTACCAAATGTTGCAGGATTGTTCACAATTCACTCTAGTCCATTGTGAGTAAGTGATAGGACACACCACCAAGGTCAAGGTCATCTGGAGTCAATACCGGGTGTGGCCTCCGCGTGTGTTGACAACTGCCTGGCACCGCCTGCCCATTGAAGCAACCAGAGTACGGATGACGTCCCGGGGGATGGTGGCCCACTCGGCCTGCAAGGCTGCTGCCAGCTCGGGCAGGGTCTGGGGCTGTGGTTGTCGCTGTCGGAGGCGTCGGTCCAACTCGTCCCATAGATGCTCAATTGGGTTCAAATCCGGTGATATCGATGGCCAAGGAAGGACATTAATGTGTTGTTCTGTAGGAAAGCCGTTGTGAGACGTGCTGTGTGAGGCCTGGCGTTGTCATGTTGGAACACTGCGTTGGCGTTGGCCATAACTGGAACGATGTGTGGCCGGAGGATCTGGTCAATGTAGCCCTGTGCATTCAGGTTGCCCTGCACGTGGACCAGGTCAGTTCTGCCAGTGTGTGAGATGGCTGCCCACACCATGACACTACCCCCGCCGAATCTGTCCACTTCCTGCACGCAGTTTGCCGCATAACGTTCACCACGACGCCTATACACGCGACATCTTCCATCATGACGTCGGAGCAGAAATCGGGACTCGTCACTGAACCACACCTGTCTCCATCGCAGTTGAGGCCATTGTCGATGAATCTGGCACCACTGCAGTCGGAGTCGACGGTGTTGTGGTGTTAAGATGACACCTCGAACTGGACGTCTGGCACGAATTCCTACCTCACGTAGGCGGTTCCGTACGGTCTGGTCGGATATCCTGCGCAAACCTGGTATTGCTGCGGCTGTGGAGGTGGCAGTAGTCAATCGTTCCCGAAGGTGGCGTACCCGGATGTAGCGGTCCTGCCCGGGGGTAGTGACCCGTGGTCGACCGGATCTAGGGAGGTCACGTGTTGATCCATGTTGCTGGTAACGGTCCCACAGTCTGGAGATGGTGCTTGGGCACACATGGAATACCCTGGCAACGGCCGTTCTGGATTCGCCTGCGTCTAGTCGGCCGATGGCATTGTTTCTCTGCGGTTCACTGAGACGTGGCATGTCCTGGATTGTCAACTGTCGGCCAGATACAGAGGCCAGGCAAGCGAACACCCTGCACTTTTATACTGTCGGTGTTCATGTTGCACGTGCAGACAACGCACGTGCAGTGGTGACATGGTTTGCACGTGGCTGCGTTTTTGCGAATATTCACATTTTGGAACTTTATTGTACAGTAGCTGCGTTTTATCGAATGTAACCGTGGGAATGTGTTTGGGACATGCAATGACCTTATATTCACAAAGCATGAACCGGTAGGAAACATAAAATCGGAGTTATAACCCATTTGTACCCTTTTGCGTTTCTTTTTTTGAAGAGTATATATATATATATATATATATATATATATATATATATATTATAGGATTGTTTGTTTAACTTCAGCTCTACACAAGTACAGATATTTGGTGTGTCGGTGGGCCCATTGGGCGATTTCTCGTTCCAGCCAGTGCACTACGAATGGCATATGAAAGGCCGTGGTATATGCTATCCTGTCTGTGGGATGGTGCATATAAAAGACCCCTTGCTGCTAATGAAAAAAATGTAGCGGGTTTCCTCTCTAAGACTATATGTCAAAATTACCAAATGTTTGACATCCAATAGATTAATAAATCGACGTGCTCTAGTGGTGTCGTTATACAAAACAAAGGATTAATAAATCGATGTGCTCTAGTGGTGTCGTTAAAAAACCCAAAGTATTAGGTGTCTAACATTCGGTTACGTTTGACAGTTCGTCTATTGTGAAAGAAAAAGAAATGAAAGGACTATTTCTTTGAAAGTATTTTGCCTTCAAAACCAAGGTGTTAATCGATGTGCTCTAGCGGTGTCGTTAAACAAAACCAAGGTATTAATCGATATGCTCTAGCGGTGTCGTTAAACAAAGCCAAGGTATTAATCGATGTGCTCTAGCGGTGTCGTTAGACAAAACCAAGGTATTAATCGATGTGCTCTAGCGGTGTCGTTAGACAAAACCAAGGTATTAATCGATGTGCTCTAGCGGTGTCGTTAAACAAAACCAAGGTATTAATCGATGTGCTCTAGCGGTGTCGTTAGACAAAACCAAGGTATTAATCGATGTGCTCTAGCGGTGTCGTTAGACAAAACCAAGGTATTAATCGATGTGCTCTAGCGGTGTCGTTAAACAAAACCAAGGTATTAATCGATGTGCTCTAGCGGTGTCGTTAAACAAAACGCACTTAAACTTTTCAAAACCAAGATCTTTTTTTCGAGAAAATTAATCTATTATAATTTATGTTTAATCTACTCGCCAGTAATACATAAAAAAAGATTAACATTTAAAAGTGTGTAATATGAGCTGGACCATATATAACGATTACGAATCTGCTATTGGCATATTCGATATCGTATCTCTTCACAAGACGGATTCCAAAAGTTGTTATGATAGTATGGTCCGCGTATAAGTGTACGAGACAGGGGCAGGGGGACGGGGAACAGCCCCTCTAGTGCTGGAGCAACAAATCTCTAATTGTTGAGGAAAAAAATAAGACAGTTATTCGGGCAAAATGTGCTAACCTGAGACCTTTTTGCCATGTACTTCCACCATTCTGCCTTCAAAATTAGTTGTAATCCATATAAAAATGTTGTTATTCGGGCATTTTCGTTTAATTCGGGCAAACGTCAGTCTGTCCCCCTACAAAAATGGGTGCCCGTACGCCTATGGGTCCATGTGTACAGTCATGACTCACTCCCTTGGTGCATTAGAAAACAATGTAGCGGGTTTCCTCTGATGACTGCGTATCAGAATTACCAAACGTTTGACATCCAACAGTGTCTAGGGTGTATACTACCAAATCAAATCCCATAGACGACAATAGTAACATATGTGACTAAACCTCTTACCTGCAGCGTATCAATCGACATAAACACCACGGATATAAATACTACCATCCCTCACACTTAAAGTGAATCAGAAAAAACTGGGGATCAAGCTGCTCGTTTCTGAGATAACGGGTAGCGTCTATGACTACCCTAGTTCCGCACAAAATTCGAGTACTTTTTTTTACAGGTACCCCATACATCTTTCAAGCACAAGGCTACTTGACACATTGGTACTAGATGAAATAAAATTGCTTTTCTTTTTACCCAGATGAATCTATTATTTTTTACAACCAACACACTCACATTTATAACCAATCACAGGACTTGTGGTGTTCACTTCTCTATCAAAAGTTGGGTGCACCTCGAACTTTGACCCAACCGGAAGTTATTTGGTTTAGTACTACCTATAGTGGTATCGTTAAATAAAACAAAACAAACACTGTCGGGTGCTTTGCTTTCACATAGGAGCTATCCTGGCCACAAGATGACCACACACCACAATTATATACTCTATATGTTTCTATATAGCTTTAGCGGCTATATCACTTTTACTAATATCAGTAGGCCCATGGATTTGATTTATGAACCTTTGCCTGCCTGGGGACAACATACCATGAAAAGGACAACCCCATGTTGTCCAGCTCTTTCTTCCAGGATATTGGTTTAAGCAAACAGACCCACTAAACCTGGCCGGTGTACACCAATTTTACACAAAAAGTGTTACGTTTGCATGGGCTGGAATTACCACAAAAAAAGTCTTCAGTGTCAACAAGTTACACATGTTTGAAAAACTACATGCTCTCCCTTGTCAACTTCAGTGTGATGGTTACCACTTCAAAGCTGTTTGCCATGAAATAATCACAGTCAAACAGCAGGTCAATTGTCAGGGTCGTAGGGCCCAGAAGAAAATCCGGGAAAAATTATAGAAACTTAAAGAAAATTCTCTTCTTAACCGTTTAAGGAGTGTTAGACTATTAATTACTCAGTTGCCCACCACCCCAACCCCCAAACAAAATATCCTAGCTACGGCCCTAATTGCCCGAATATATTTCCGGATTTTCAACCAAATGGGAAGAACTGTGGCCATATATGGCTCGAGCTTTGTCTGTAGGACTGTCCTGTTTGGTGCGGGCCAGGAGGCTGTAAAAAGATCTTAGGTTCCTGCATTGTCGCATGCCAAATAGATATAGCTTGAAAAAATGTGATCGGATATGGTTATATGTTATTCGCCTTCAAAATTATTTGTTTTATAAATGTCAAAAATGTCAACCCAGTTCTTAAGGGCTCAATGGGTAAGGCCACTACACCGTCTTCTCTCTCAGTAGCCACTAACCAACTAACAATTAACCCACTGTCCTGGACAAACAGTCCAGATAGCTGAGGTGTGTTCCCAGAACAGCGTGCTTGAACCTTAATTGGATATAAGCACGAAAATAGGTTTTAAAAAATGCCAAATGACCATACACACACAACAGACAGAGAGAGAGAGAGAGAGAGAGAGAGAGAGAGAGAGAGAGAGAGAGAGAGAGAGAGAGAGAGAGACGCAAACACACACACAAACAGACCTCCATTTTTTATTAACTAGTGTAAATTTATACATGCCTGTTTGTCTGTCTGTGTGTCTGTCTGTCAATCTGTGTTTATTTAAATGTATATTGACTCTAGTGTATACGTAATTTACCTGTTTATATTTAACATTTTCTTTATTTCACCATTGTATCCGTGTTTATGTGTATGTATGTATGTACATAATATATTTATATTAAATATTTTCTTTGTTTTATCCTTGAAATACATTTTCGTGCGTATATCATTATGCAATGTATATGTATTGTTTATTTTCTTAATCTTATAAATGTAATTTGTTTTTCAGATCGCACTCTGCAGTTAAAGAGACATACCCTAGTTTTTAAACACTGCGGCGTATTTTTAATTACTAGAGCCCTTATGATAATTGAAATCAGACATTGCATAGATTGTTTTATCCATTTCCGTACATCCGAAGTGTTTCTTGTCATCCTGTTGTTTCTAATACCACAAAATGCATATAACATATTTTTAAAAACGCACATACCTCTAACAAGTAACGGTTATGGTGTAGACAAGCTTTAGTCTACTTTCAAGGGTATTTCACCCGTTTCAACGTCACAGACATTTGCAGCACTCTTTTTTTTAACTTTTTAAACTTTATCCAGATGTATTACCGGGGCCCGTTTTACGACGCGATCTTAGCGCTAAGATCACCTTAAGTGCTTGAGGTAGCTATGCATTAAAAGGTGACCTCGGCACTAAGATCTATTCGAAAAACGGGACCCCTGTTTGTAGATTAACCAAACTTAGTGTCCATTTTCACGGGTTGAAACTAGTTTCTGCTACTTTAAAAACAAACAAATGGTTAAAAATTGTCTTTAGATTTTCTTTCTTTCTTTCTTTCGATGGTGCATATAAAAGATTCCTTGCTGCTAATCGAAAAGAGTAGCCCATGAAGTGGCGACAGCGGGTTTCCTCTCTTAATATCTGTATGGTCCTTAAACATATGTCTGACGCCATATAACCATAAATAAAATGTGTTGAGTGCGTCGTTAAATAAAATATTTCTTTCTTTCTTTCTTTCTTTCATTCGTTCATTAATTTGTTGTTTTCTTTACCTTCAATGGGCCATCCTCGAGTGACTTCTTTCTTCTTTGACCTCGTCAGGAGCTCAAAGGGAGCCGTGTTGATGGGATATCGACTCTTCTGACTGCTCAGATACTGGCATCCCCCCATCATGGCCTGCCCTCCTACCTCTGGCACCACCGCACACAACCCAGCCAACAGCGCTAAGCCCAGGAAGAACATTTTTTCTTTTGTACTTGTTTTCCGGTCCACTCGCTTTCCGTACCCCCGTTCCCACTGCGTTCCTTTTCCAGAAGTAACACTGTCAGGAGATCCCTCGAAAGCTAAGACAACGGTTATATCATCGTGCGAGTTCGTCACGTGGTCACGTAGCCTTCGGTGTCGTCCGTGACATTTGTCTACCCAGACGATCGCAGCAGAGACGTATGAAGCTGCCAAAAAAGGATTGGGTAGTAATTGATGCCCGGTTACGTTTGTGCGCCGTATTTACGTAGATTGTTTTTTATTTTTACGAATCACCCGCCCGAGGTTACTTTGGGTTGCTTGTGGCGACTTCGTGTTTAAGTGATTTGTCTCCTCTTTGCGGAAGAATCTTTCGTGCAGTAAAAACAGAAAAAGCCAGTTAATAAACTTTATTTTTACGAATCACCCGCCCGAGGTTACTTTAGGTTGCTTGTGGCGACTTCGTGTTTAAGTGATTTGTCTCCTCTTAGCGGAAGAATCTTTCGTGCAAGAAAACAAAAAAAGCCAGTTAATAAAATTTAATGTGCGGCAAATGCGTGCGCCGTGTGACGCAAGCTGCCACTGGGATAAGTTTGTTTTGTTTAAAGACATCACTAGAGCACATTGATTTATTAATGATCGGATAACTGGATGTCAAACATTTAGTAATTTTCACATATAATCTTAGAGAAGAAACCTGCTACATTTTTCCTGCTACATTTTTCCATTAGTAGCAAGGGATATTTTATGAAGTTAAAGTTTTTGTTTAACGACACTACTAGAGCAGATTCATTTATTAATCATCGGCTGTTGGATGGCAAACATTTGGTAAATGTTTACATATAATCTTAGAGAGAAAACCCGATACATTTCTCAATTAGTAGCAAGGAATCTTTTGTATGCACCATCCCACAAACAGGACAACACATACCACGGCCTTCGATATACCCGTCGTGGTCCGCTGCCTAGAACGAGAAATAGCCCAATGGGCCTACCAACATGGATCGATCCTAGATCGCGCATCAAGCAAAGACTCTAGCATTGGGCTTATTAGTGTCGTTAAACATTTTTTTTTTTGTATTCAGTTTCATATACTGGTATGTCTGACAATATTCTAAAAGGATTTATTAGAATGGGTGTGGAATGTTTTATTTGGAAAGAATAGAAATATTATTTCAAATTTCTTTAGAGCACCTAAAATTGTGATTGTAATTCGTCACAGTGCTGAAAGAAAAATTATAATGACCATGTTGTCGACATCGTAAGCGACACGCGAATCATATATTTGGTCAAATGATTCTGACGATGATGCTGATGCTAATGACTATGATGACAATAGTAATGATGATAATTACAACAGTGATGATGATTTTGGTGATGATGATGATTATGGTGGCGATGATAATGATGATGATGGTAATGAATATGATTATGACGATGATGATGATGATGATGATGATAACGATGATGATGAAATTGTCACAAAAGAGAAAACCCGCAACTGACATATTATGGGGAGTTCTCACGAGCCTTACCTGCACAGGACAGCACATACCACGACGTTTGAAATACCAGTGTAACATTCTGGCTAGAGCATGATTGATATACGTTTTTATCCCAGTGCCTACTCCAATCCAGAGTGAGTTATCCGCTTAAATGGGAGCGTGACGAAACCCTATGGTCAGTGACTGGTGATGCGAGAGTCTGGGCCCAGGGTGGGCGTGTATGAACATTGATTGGATATGGTCCTGACAAACTTGGGCTCGGTCATAAAGAGCTCGTTCCAGGTGCGATGGGTCGCAAGATCGATCGATGTAATTAGAGTTTTTCCCGTTACAACCAGTTACCTACAACTGGAACATCCTGAACTAGAGTTGTCGTTAAAAATATATTCCTTTCCTTTTGCTTAAATGAGTCCATTGAACTGAATTTCCTCTCACTAAACATCCATTTTTCTGCTGGAGAGAAAATTCAGGCGCTGGAGAGAAAATTTTGGTTTCTTTAGTTAAAATATTTGACCAGGACATTGTGTTGGAAACGTAATCAGACATTAGGCCTAAGCTGAAAAATAAATTAAAATGAAACGAAACCGCTATAATTCATTACTGCAAGATACTCTATCACACTGAAGTTTTCATACGACTTTTTCGGATCTTTATAATTTCCTGGGTATTAAAAACAAAACCACATGAGTCACTTTTAGACATGTGAGTCTTTTTTGTTTTTACAAGGTATGCTTTTTAACCGTCAAACTTAACACCTGCTAATCAGAAATGCTTAGCAGACACGTAGTAAGGTTATTTATGGCGTATACGTATTCACGTTTCAAATATATATATATACCAACAACGGTACAATCTAGACGCCCAAATTTTAGTAGCAAACTTTGGCTTAACAGAATTATTATCTGAAATAGTTATACACATTCAAACGACATACAGCTTTTGCATTAGGCTTTTGGCGAATTGGAAATGATAAAAATAAAATGCCAAATTCTAATTTAAATCGCATTTGGCGAACGATAGAAAGAAAGAAATGTTTTATTTAACGACGTACTCAACACATTTTATTTACGGTTATGTAGTAGCATCATCGTTTTGGAACAAATGACAACTGCATTGTTTTGGGTTAAAGGCTCTTTAATGGCTGACAAGTTTCCATTTTTATATCCCAAGTATGTGACACCAGGGCAAATGGAACTGGTCACTTTTAAAAGGATTGACGTATCTTAAATCTTCTCTAGAAATATCTTCCACTAAACTGAGCAAACATGAAGTATTAACTCCAGAAGAGCAAACTGTAATGTGGAAGGAAGGAAGGAAACTGTGTTTAACGTGCCCCTATCCACAGAGGTTCAGGCACGCCCACTTCGGATTTAGCCTCTGACTTCGCCAGTGACCAACTCAGAAGCAGGAGGGGGGGGGGGGGGAGGGAATGGGGAGTGGTGGTTGATGGGGACAATTTAAATATGTGGTAAGACCACTTAGAAAAAAAATTATAAAAAAAAAAAAAAAAAAAAAATTAATAAGGACCTATTGTAATTTTGTTTTAAGTATAATTAATATGGCACCAATTATCCTAAAACCTGTTATTAAAATTTACTTTTATATTTAGTTGGTGCCAAGAACATTTCTATTTCGGGCTGGTCAAAATGAAAGAGATTAATCTATACTAATATAATTAAATTAAATCTTAACATTAATTAAACTTAATAAGCCCTGGAGGATCAAGGATTCGTAGAGGGGGGAGCATTGCGCCCATTCTTTTCTGCGATCCGACATCCGGGGGACCCATTCAAGCAAGTCCGGATTTCCATGGGGGGCGTTCCAGGTGGGGGAGGCCTCCTAACAGGCAAACCTACCGGCCCAAACCGCCAACGCCCTATCACACCCAAAAAGCTCCCTACCACGGCGTCCCCCCCCCCCCCCCCCCCCCCAGGTTATCCATATAGCAGGGTGGGTATTATTATATGAAATGAATGATATTGATGAACAATGAATGATAATCCCGCGAATCGCCGTCCGGAAAGGTGGTGAAACGTATCAGAATATGTGGTTGGTTTGTTGGTCCACGTTGATTGGTCCCGAGGAGTCCTTGCTGTTCTCCCCAAGCAGTCGTGAGCTTTACACCCGAGGGGGTGCGTCACCTATTTGATGACAAAGTCATTGTTATATAATCCTCGACGTCACCCAGGGAACCACTAATCGTTAAGTGAGTGACGCCGAGTATCGGTCAGGTTTCTCCTTTTTTTTAATGTATAGTGACCGATTAAATTAATAACCTAATTAAAACCTATTTAATAAAAATAAAATGTACATGTAAATTAAAATATTTCAATTCTAAAATGCTAAGAGGAAGAAGTTAATTAAACTAATTAATCATTTATTAATCAATCAATTAAAACCATATACATCTAGACTAAAAGAATTAAACCTAACAACATTCACACTCCAGTCGTATAGTCCGCCTAAGCAGGGCGGCGCAGACACTGCCAGGTGTGCACGCCGCCAAGCCAGGCGGAAAACATACACTCAGACAGACGCTCTCATACTACGCTTTTTTTAACAGTTTTGGCTGGCTAGATAGCGCGGACCTGTAATGTGGATCACAATACCAGACGTACACAAGTATTTAAGGAAACAGTGAACTGTAATAAGCTATCATTTCAGATAAGAACACTAAAACCACATCAGCTTACACTGTACCCAAGCTGGAAACAATAGGACAGGCGCGGCGCATGGGTGATAGTGCTATTGTTACTAAGTTGTGCAAGGTGTCATACATGCTTGTGCAATTTGTAACAAGCCAAGATACCTGAAAATAGTAATCAACTTGACATTAAGAATAAAATAATTAAAGGTACACAATCTGTTGTAATTCATTACCTGTTTATGGAAATAAACTAATTAATTACATGAGAACAAATAAAACCAATGCATTAATATAAAACAATAATTATATACAAATATCCACAAGTCAATATTATTACAGTTATATGGCGTCAGACATATGGTTGAGGACCACGCATATATTCAGAGAGGAAACCCGCTGTTTCCACTTCATGGGCTACATTTTTCGATTAGCCGCAAGGGATCTTTTATATTCACCATTCCACAGACCTCGGCCTTTGATACACCAGTTGCGGTGCACTGGCTGGAACGAGAAATAGCACAATGGGTCCACCGACGGGGATCGATCCCACACCGACCGCGCATCGAGCTAGTTGGCGAACGATAACCTAAACCCTGACCAACCCTTTCTATTTACGTCACGGCCACGGAGACAGTTGCTTCTTTTCCCTTAAAAAAAAAAAAACGAAAAATGCCTTTTTTTTTGTTCAGATGTGTCCTTTTGTGTCCAACAGAAAAATGCCCTATATTTATTGCGAACTAAGTATGTTTTATAGCCACCCTCCCCCCGCTCACACCCCACTTCCAATGTCGTAGCCAATATTTTATACTGGGGGGGGGGGGACACCTACATTATGAATCTGTTAAAAGTTAAAGCTTGTTTTGCTTAACGACACCACTAGAGCACATTGATTTATTAATTATCGGCTGTTGGGGCAGGACGTAGCCCAGTGGTATAGAAAAGATCCTTTGCTACTAGTGGGACAATGTCGCGGGTTTCCTCTCGAAGACTGTGCTCATATGAGGCCATTTTACCATGTATTTGCATTATTTTACCGCAAAATTAGAAGTAATCCAAGTAAACATGTGCAATCCTGTATAGCTTTTTGGTAGTAATGCTAATAGGAAAAAACAACAAAAACAAACAAACAAATTTTGTTATCCAGGATGAGGGCATTTTCGTTTAATTCGGGCAAATCCAGCTTTCCGCCTTACAAAAATTGGAGCCCGTACGCCTATGTCGGTAAAATATTCAGCAGAAGTTCACGTTGGTGTACGGTGCAGGGCGTACCCCAGTGGTAAAGAGCTAGCTTGATGCCCAGTCGGTTTGTGGTCGATCCCCGTCGGTGGGTCTATTGGGCTATTTCTCGTTCCAGCCAGTGCACCACGACTAGTATATCAAAGGCTGTGGTAGGTGCTATACTGTCTGTGGGATGGTGCATATAAAAGATCCCTTGCTATTAATGGGTAAACAAATGTAGCGGGTTTCCTCTCTAAGATTATATGTCAAAATTACCAAATGTTTGACATCCAATAGCCGATAATTAATAAATCACAGCACTGGCTTAGGAAGCGGGGGGGGGGCAAGGGGTCAATTGTGCCCCCCCCCCCCACTTTTCAGATATTTTGCTTTATATTTGCTTTATAATAGTGTAAAAGTGTGTAAATATAAAAGTGTGCCCCCCCCCCCCAACTTTTTGGCACCTTCCTACGTCACTGATCAGTGTACTCTAGTGGTGTCGTACAACAAAATTAACTGTAAAACAAGTTGTTTTTTGTTTTTCATGTTGGTGAAAAACATTTTTGTTTCTCGCGTATTAATCCAACCTATATGCGACGCAGCTTGAAGTTGTTGATGTATGAAGAAGGTTCCCCTGACTGGATTAAGTGGATCCATTATTTAATCATTAAACACAAGCCATGAAACATTGCGAGTGTGTGAAAACATAACACATGTGACATCAAGATCAACAAGGTCAAGACGCCATCATGATATATGTTGTTATTTGTTTATATTCTCCTTTGATTTACGGCTTGGTGTTCGCTTTTGTGCAAACAAGTAGGAAATAACGGGAGATGAGGATTCTGCCCCTCTACACCCTCTCGCCATCATTCTTGATGACCTCAAAAGGTAGGGATTTTTGTTTTCACTTCTTACAAATATCGACGGTCTTTTCCTGTTTTCTTTTTTTTAAAAACAAATCGAAGGCTGACGACCAGTACTAGGTGGGGGGTGGGGGTGGGGTGGGGGGGTGGGGGGGTCTTCCTTTTTTTCATTCTTTCTTTCTTTCTTTGTTATATACACAGCCGAACTTCAATAACTCGAACTTGAAGGGAAAGACGAAATAGTTCGAATTTCAAGGAGTTCAAAACTTTTAAGGAAGGAAGGAAATGTTTTATTTAAAGACGCACTCAACCAATTTTATTTATGGTTAAATGGCGTCAGACATATGGTTACGGACCACACAGATATTGAGAGAGGAGAACCGCTGTCGCCACTTCTTGGGCTACTCTTTTCGATGAGCAGCAAGGGATCTTTTATATGCACCATCCCACAGACAGGATAACACATGCCTTTGTTACACCAGTTGTGGAGTACTGGCTGGAAAGAAATAGCCCAATGGGTCCACCGACGGGGGTCGATTCTAGACCGATCGCGCATCACGTGAACGCTTTACCACTGGGCTACGTACCCCCCCCCCCCCCCCAATTTTGAAATGCCTATAGTACACCTCAGAATTGAAGCTGCGTTTCATATTGTAAGAAAGGTGTGCTGCCTTGCCATCTCCCAAATTCTGAAAATTGAGCAGCCCCAGTTGAAAGCACGATATTTGTTATATGCAATTTTCCACAAACAGGTCAGCAAATACCACAACTTTTGATATACCAGTCATGGGGAACGGGTTGGGACGAGAAAAACCTAATTAGAAAATGTATCCACTGAAGTGTTTCGACCCTACGACGCAAGCACCTCGGGCGAGCGCTCTACTGACTGAAAAACACCAATTTCACAGTTGAATGTTACAGTTTAGTAACACCAGTGTTACAGTTTAGTGACACCAATGTTACAGTCAAGTAATACCAATGCTACAGTCAAGTATTACCAATGTTACAGTTTAGTAACACCAATGTTACAGTCAAGTAATACCAATGTTACAGTCAAGTAATACCAATGTTACAGTTTAGTAATACCAATGTTACAGTCAAGTAATACCAATGTTACAGTCAAGTAATACCAATGTTACAGTCAAATAATACCAATGTTACAGTTTAGTAACACCAATGTTACAGTCAAGTAATACCAATGCTACAGTCAAGTATTACCAATGTTACAGTTTAGTAACACCAATGTTACAGTCAAGTAATACCAATGCTACAGTCAAGTATTACCAATGTTACAGTTTAGTAACACCAATGTTACAGTCAAGTAATACCAATGCTACAGTCAAGTATTACCAATGTTACAGTTTAGTAACACCAATGTTACAGTCAAGTAATACCAATGCTACAGTCAAGTATTACCAATGTTACAGTTTAGTAATACCAATGTTACAGATAGGTTGTAAATGTTTGCATGCTTACATGCCACTAGAGCTATAAGCATGTCTGCCCCGGGGCCGAGTCCTGGATAGCCAGGGGTCTGCTCCGGGCCAGAAATGTTACAGATAAGTATTTTTGAAAGTATAAAAACAACCGACTAAACTACTATCCATTTGAAATTTAAAAACTAATTCAGCGTAAAATCGAAATTTAAATTCCCCCACATTCCTTCTATCAATTTTTTATTTCTACCTTGTTAGCTTCAGAATACGAAGTTAAGAACATAGAGCAACCATGGTGCGAGGGGGGATATGTAGATGTAATTTGCTATATAAAATCGCATTATTTCAGAATGTAGCTCTTGACAATAGAAATATTTAACATTTCGTACATATAACGTGCGAGATGTATGTTGAAGTAGTGTTACGGTAAACATGAGGACAAACGAGGGTCACGTCACAAGGTCACGGTACAATGAGGTCATCAATCTTAGTGTCATCCTCACAATTTCCACATCGCTGACTTCGCGAAGAATGATGACACTAATTCATGGAATAGGCCTACCACTAGTGTGACTGAGAGAACATTTATGTGATATCTATAAGCATGCAGAAACCACATGTATAGCCCGTTTGCGTTAACCGATGAATTGTCACGTAACTCCCTAATAAATAAAGTTAAAATTTATATAAATACATATTTATTCTGTTTTAATCCCATACCGACTAATATATAAAAAACATTAAACTTTCATTGTAAATAAAAACGATTTTTTAATACATTATCAACAAATTATATAGATTAAATCTCATTTTCGATACAGGGGTAAAAACAGAATGCTAGAACAGCCAAGGTACGCAGTTTCAGTTGCATTGTTACTGAAATTGCCAATGCAGTACACAGATACTAAAAGTATAACTGTGCGTGCTTGACCTTGGTTATGTCGTCAGTTGCCTTAAACCCCATGTTAACAAAAATGCGATTTGAGAGAGAGAAAATGCGATTTGATCGCAATTTGTAAAGAAACTTTATTATTTATACTGAACCTTTTTAAAAAAACCCACATTTATTTGAACTGGATTGGGTTTGAAACTTAATACGTTTTATGTGAATTTTAACTTTATTCACGCACCCCTCTCTCTCTTCCCCCCCCCCCCCCCCCCCCCCCCCCCCCTCTTTCTCTCTCTCTCTCGTATTGAAATGACCATATTTTAGACATAAATATCCGCAGGTTAATATGTGCTGACCAAATACACCTTTTATTTCCTTCTATATGATCTAGATCGTGGAAAGACAAAAATTAAAATGCAAAAATGGAGCGCCGCGAATGATGCATTCTGAATGCTTTAATGTCTTAAAAATATACACGATATTGTAACTTTAATTGCCAGACGTGTTTCGCATAGAATCATCTCAAGTGACAACGTGCCTTTATCCAGCTAAGCCAGACTAAGACAGTCCTTAAAGGGACAGACCCTAGTTTTTAAACACTACAGCATATTTTTCACTATTAGAGCCCTTAATGATCAGTGAAATCAAACATTACTTATATTTTATTCTTTAAATTATTCATATCCGTATAGAACCGAAGTGTTTCTGGTCAACCTGGTGTTTCTAATATCACAAAATACATTTTTCATATTTTTAAAAACGCACGTGCGTCTGAGAATTAACGGTTATGGAGTCACGGTTTTAGTTTATTTTTAAAGAGTATTTCACTGTTTTAACGTCACAGACTCTTGTTTCACTCTGTTGTAACGTTATCCAAATGTGTTACAGGTTTATAAATTAATCAAACTTAGTGTCCATTTTTACGGGTTGCAACTAATGTCTGCGAGTTTAAGCTACCAAACAGGAACGCCAGACGCAGACTCAAGTATACTTGATTAATTTAGGGGATTCTTGTAGGATCTAAATATTATTCGCGCGATGACCCCATGACGCTGACATCAGAAACACAGACGACAGGAGTCAGACTGAAATTTCATGATGGTTTTATTATATAGGATTAAGTAACATAAACTTAACTATAACAATAACAATATAACAGGCTAACATTACTATGGTGTAGGATATTTACGGGCTGTGGGGGGCAAGCTTCTCTACAAAATATTTATATTTCAATTTGGATGGTATTTAAAGTTATTTCCTGACATCTGGAGAATAAAAATAACAATTCTATAACTCTATAACTCTATCTGTGATGAAGGCAATCAGTGTTATAACTGAGTCTGGGTAGAGCGCTCTCCTCTCTCTCCTCTCTCTCTCTCTCCTCTCTCTCTCTCATCTCATCGCATCTCGCTCTCCGACTCTTCTTCTCTCATCTCTCGCTCTCTCTCATCTCTATCTCCCCTCCCTATCGCACTCTGTCTCTCTATACATATATACTCTCCTCCCTCTCGCCCTCCTTCCTCTATCTCTAATCCTCTCCCTCCTCTCTCTAATCGGGGGCGTCAGGTCCGCTCTCCTCCTCTCGCTCTCACTCTCCTCCCTCACTCTCTCTCTTTCTCTCTCTCTCTTTCTCTCTCTCCCTCCCGTCCCTCTCTTTTTCCTCCCTTCCTCCCTCTCCTCCACCGCCCTTTCTCTTCCCTCTTCCTTTCTAGTCTCCTCGCCTCTCTCTACCTCCTGCCCTCTCCTCTCCCCAAAAAACGCCTCTCTATCTCTCTCTCTCTCTCTCTCCTCCCCCCTCCTTTCTCTACCTCTCTCCCTCTGCTCCTCGTGATTGCACTCGGGTGCCCCGCCCCCCTCCCGCTCATATTATATCGACTATACAACTTTCCCCTTACTTCCTCTCCCCTCCTCTACTACGTTATCCTATTGCTAAATCCCTCTATACTAATGGTTTTTTCGTATCTCTCTCTACTTCTCTCTCCTATCTATCTCTCGCCTCGTCGATGTCTGTAGCTATCGATCTCTATCTATATATATATCTAGATATGGATAGATATATCATACATCTATACAGTATATATCTATATACTGTAGGTATGCATACATACTTATCTATCTATCTATCTATCTAATCTATCTATCTATCTATCTATCCTACTATCTATCTATCTATCTATATATTATATTGTATATCTTTCATTCACATAATTTTCATAACTGCTATGGTTAATATATAGGATTACCATTAGACTGGAGGTTTATGAAAACCAATCATCATCTCAAAACATAATTAACTGAAATACGAGTTGAAAGTTTTTAAATAGGTTTCTGGGGGTTGTTTTTCTTTGTTCTTTCTTTCTTAGTGTTTCTTATTTTTTTCCTCTCCTTTTTGGTAGGGGGACGGGGTGGATGTTTGTTTTGTATGTTTGATTTTTGTGAGGATGGGGGTTGTTTATTTTGTTGTGGGTTTTTTGTTTATTTGGGGTTATTTTTGGGGGTGGGATGGGAATGTGGCGTATGTTTGTTTGTATTTGTCGTTGTTTTAAAATTTTGTTTCTTACATATATCTCTATTAAACCCTCAACCTATGCTCTTTGCTATTCTCGGGGTACCAACAACATGACAGAAAACTAAAATGTTAACAGAATCGTAAACACGTCATAAACCTCTTTACAACACATTTCTAGCGAAACTGTCATGGCGGAAAGATCGTTTGTTAGCGCGAGATCATGTCCTGGAGATCGTAAATAACATTCATGAGACTTGTTACTGCCTTTTATGGACGGGACACCTGAATAAAACCTTTGTTCAAGTTACGGAATTTATCTTCCCATACTGTCAGAGGTCTTTTGTGAGAGTCCACAATTAATTTGTCACAAATATTGAAAGATCGTATTTATCATTAAGCTATCTAATTTTAGACATTATGAATATTTATAGACATTCCTTCTCGTGAATATGGGAGAGGAGTAGAATGGGTGGAGGAAGATGTCAACAACATTTTTCAGAAATATTTGGTATAATAATAATAATAATAATAATAATAACGATAATAACGATAATAATAATAATAATAATAATAATAATGATGATGATGATGATGATGATGATGATGATGATGATAATAATAATAATAAAATAAATGCAAGTGTTTATGTTTGAATGGATGGATGGATGGATGGGTGGAAGGATAGATGGGTGGATGGATAGATGGGTGGATGGATGGATGGGTGGAAGGATAGATGGGTGGATGGGTGGATGGGTGGAAGGATAGATGGGTGGGTGGATGGATAGATGGATGGTGGGTGGAAGGATAGATGGGTGGAAGGATAGATGGGTGGAAGGATAGATGGGTGGAGGATGGATGGAAGGATAGATGGGTGGATGGACAGATGGATGGATGGATGGAAGGATAGATGGGTGGAGGGATGGATGGGTGGAAGGATAGATGGGTGGATGGATGGATGGATGGATGGGTGGAAGGATAGATGGGTGGAGGGAAGGATGTGTGGAGGGATGGATAGGTGGAAGGATAGATGGGTGGAGGGATGGAGGCATGGATGGGTGGAAAAATAGATGGGTGGAGGGATGGAGGCATGGATGGGTGGAAAAATAGATGGGTTGAAGGACAGATGGGTGGATGGATGGATGGATGGATGGAAGGATGGATGGGTGGAGGGAAGGATGGGTGGAGGGATGGATGGGTGGAAGGATACATGGGTAGAGGGAAGGATGGGTGGAGGGATGGATGGATGGGTGGAAGGATAGATGGATGGATTGAAGGATGGGCGGAGGGATGGATGGGTGGAAGGATAGATGGGTGGAGGGATGGAGGCATGGATGGGTGGAAAATAGATGGGTTGAAGGACAGATGGGTGGGTGGATGGATGGATGGATGGATGGATGGATGGATGGATGGATGGATGGATGGATGGATGGATGGATGGATGGATGGGTGGATGGATGGATGGGTGGAAGGATGGATGGGTGGAAGGATACATGGGTGGAGGGAAGGATGGGTGGATGGATCGATGGGTGGAAGGATAGATAGATGGATGGAGGGAAGGATGGGCGGAGGGATGGATGGGTGGAAGGATAGATAGGTGGAAGGATGGATTGATGGATGGGTGGATGGATAAATGGGTAGATGGATAGATGGGTGCAGGGATGGATGGATGGGTGGAAGGATAGATGGGTGGATGGATGGGTGGAAGGATAGATGGTTGGAGGGATGGATAGTTGGAGAGATTAAACTTACATATTAAATATATTTTCTTGTTTAGAATACCAGTGGCTGTATATTCAATGTGTTTCTGGTCGTCTTAATATTTGTAAGAAGCACAAACTGGATTTTGTCTTCAAAAATTTCGTACGTACGAAAAAAAATACATTTTAGGAAATAAAATGTAATTTAACCTGGTACATATATAAGAACGATCAGAAACATGTTTAATATACAGCCATTAATATTTTATGCAGACAAATATATTTGATATGTAATTACAATCTTTAAAAAGTCTCTGTTAGTCGATAACATTTTAAAAATTGCAGCAAACTCAGGAATGTCCCTATTCATAGCGAGAGTGCACACGATGCAGATTATTTATCTTATTAATAACTACAACGAACACGAGCTTCGTCTGACATGCGACTGTCAGTTACAACAAACGTATGATTCATCAGAACTTCGTACTGCTATACAATTAGCAAGGAGGCTGTCGCTGTAGGTAGCAGGGAAGTAAATGATAAAACAATGTCTACTATATTAATATTAAAAACAGTTTGCGTACTAAGGCGCTGGTTTAAGGCACCAGTCTCCTCGAAGGCATGAGTTCGAATCCTACCGCTGCCAAAGTTTTATTACTAATTGTTTTAAGAAGTTTATTTTGTTTAACGACACCACTAGAGTACATTGATTTATAAATCATCGGCTATTGGATGTCAAATATTTGATAATTCAGACATATAGTCTCAGAGGAAACCTGATACATTTCTTTATCGTGCAATCACTGTATACATTGGCAAGATATGATGACTAGATAAATTTCTATATTTTTGGTCACTGACCAAAAATATAGGTCACGGGACATAAGCCCAACTCGACTCGAGTATTTCAGAGTAGATTTTCAATAAACATACTCTTTAAATCATGTGTTGAAGTGCCGTAAATACAAATAACGTTAAGTTTTACGATAACAATACAAAACTTATGAATTAGAGTTTAGAAACAGTTTTTTAATGTGAAAGAATGTAGCGAGCGTCTTACAATAATGACGCCATGCATCTTGCTATGTGGACAATACTCAGAGCCTCGCTGCATTCGCCATTCTAACCTTCGCAGGATAAAGCCGATATCTTAAGACAGTAACCAGTTATTCCCTATCTATTATTAGCATGGGATCATTTATATGCACCATCCCACAGACAGAATAGCACATACCGCGGCATTTGATATACCAGTCGTGGTGCACTAGCTGGGATACTAACATAAATGCAATTTTCTTGGGTGAATCACATACATAGTGATAATAAACAGTCCGTAGTTTGTGCTTCAAAGGTATCTGATCTAGGTGTTGTCAACCTAAATTTGGAAAAAACACTTTCATATTTGAAAGCACCCCATAATTTGCCTTTCCACGGCTGTGAGGAAGTCATTATACCCCAAGCTTGTATTCATACTCGGTACACAGAAATAGGTGATGGAAAATAATATATCTTTTGAACAACACACACAGGTGCCATCCTGTCAAATATCAAATCTTACTCACTTGACAACCACTGAAATATATTTTTTCAAACATGGGCTGTATTTACAATGTAATATATTCGTGTGTAACACAACGCTGATGGGTCAATTGACTTCCCTGCTACCTGTAAATATTCATCGTAAATAAAAAAAGAAAAAAAAAGTTTGTTTTAGTTTAACGACACCAGTGGAGCACATTGATTAATTAATCATCGGCTATTGGATGTCAAACATTTGGTAATTCTGACTCGTAGTCATCAAAGGAAACCCGCTACATTTTATTATTATTATTATTATTATTATTATTATTATTATTATTATTTATTAATTTTTTTAATGCAGTAAGGTATCTTTTATATGCACTTCCCAAACACAGGAAAGCACATACCACCGCCTTTGTCCAGTTGTGGTGCACTGGTTGGAACGAGAGAGAAAAAAAAACAATCAGCTGAATGGACCATCGAGTTGGTTCGATCCTGCGACGCAAGCACCTCAGCCGAGCACACAACCGACTGAGCTAAATCCTGCCCCATATTCATCGTACAAAAAATGCCTCATTTGCTGTTATCTGACGCATTGGCGTTGACCATGCCCCCTACCACCGGATCACACCTCTGTTTTAAAGGTTTTTTGTTTAACGACACCACTAGAGCACAGCGATTTATTAATCATCGGCTATTGGATGTCAAACATTTGGTTATTTTTTAGTCTTAAAGTTTGTTTTGTCTAACGACACCACTAGAGCACAGTGATTTATTAATCATCGGTTATAGGATGTCAAATGTGGTTATGTTTGACAGAGTTAGAGAGGAAACCCACTACATTTTGTTTTTCATTAGAAGCAAGCGGTATTTTATGTGCATGCACCATCCAATAGACAGAATTGCACATACCACGGCCTTTGATATACCAGTCGTGGTGCACTGGCTGGAATGAGAAATTGCCCGAATGAGCACCCATCGACGGGGATCGATCCAAGACCGATCGCATTGTGGTCAAAATTGACTGGCACAAAATATCTACTTTTAAACAGAGTTGTTTCCCTTGAAGCTACTCTTTATGATTATAAAATTGAAAAAGTTGTAAATGCGGAAATGCGGTAAATACGAGATTGTAAATTTGTGGTTTTTAATTAATAAGGCTAATTATGAATGTAAATAGGCAGGATCGTTTGAAGTTGAAAGGAAAAACCCGAAATACACGCGCACCCGCTACTACTACTACTACTACTACTACTAACCCGGACAGCAAACAGCAGTCGACTGCGCTTCGTTTGTCCGCAAATCGTGATGAGCCTGTGTCGGCGCCTTGCATCAAGAAACTGCGTTCTTGTGAATCGGTGAAACGAGTCAACCGACACGATACTGCCGATAGTGCCCCTGAGATTGATGGCATTGTGATGATCTCTGATGATGAAGAAATATTTGAAATAGCAACAAGGTGGCTGAAAATATCTTAGTCTGGATATAGGCCCGGTCACCCGAAATATGCTAAAAACCCGGTTTTTGGCATATTTGCAATCAAAAAACCTCACAAAAACCATAATTATGCCAAAATCGTATCCAATAAGGGTTTTTTATATACTTTATTGACAGTTTATCAATATTATATGATTTACAATTTACATGAAGCACAAATATTGTTGTCAGACCTAAGCATATGCATACGTCCGTTTCCGCCTTGTTTGTAAAATGCGGAACAGGACTGATTTTAGGGTCCGACTATTTACTCCCAAGATACCCAAAAATACACCCAAGACATCACAATTATTACACGTATTGGATGAGCAGCTTTCGGGATTGTACTTTACGAAATAATTAACACGTGTGTTTCGAACAATAGCTATTGCTTTAGTGACGTTTTTTCTTTGGGAAAAGGTTTTTTGAGTGTAAATATACCAAAAACCCATTTTACAATATTTACAATAAAAAAAGATAAACGTCTCCAGCACGATATTTATAATTGCAGGTCCAATAAATGTCAAAATGTAAAAAAAAGGACCGTAGATGTTTACCTTGGTGAACTAGTCTGGGAAAAAGTTCGACCCGTACCACTCTATATCAAAGTTCGATTCAAAGGCTCTAAAGACTAACCCTATCCCTAAAACTACCCTAACCATTGAAAGTTGGTACCAGGTATGGGTCAAACTCATGCCCATGAGGTGACTCAAGTTAATATCATCGTATCTTGGTCTTAAGTGTCCCTTTTTTCACTTCAAAATTTCTTTTTGTGCATAATCATAATGTGGAAGTGAAATGAAGTACCCACTAGCCTTATGGTCCATAGCTTGACCATTATTCCACCAGGGAATTGAAGGATGGTTTTGGTGTTACCAAGCCTGAAGGCTAACAGGGCTAGCTCAGGGTGAGCAAAACATTTTGCCAAATTGTCTACTACAGGGCTCGAACTTAACGGCGGTAATTGCTGTCGTTGAGATATAAATTGCTGTAGGCAGAGAGCATCACCAACAATGGCGAAATGTATACACCTGGTGTACATTATCTGCCAATATTTAACATTTGCACTTTTAAAAGATGTCTACATATAACAAGATAGCCTTTCAGTCAGGTTTATTTGCTGCAAATGTCACTTTTTAAAAAATGGCCATAGGTAGGCTCAAAATTGCCTTTGGTGCAATTCTTTTTAAAACTGTCATGGGAGATAAATTCTTAAGTTCGAGCCCTGTATTAAATTTCATAAATTGGTGAAATCAGCAGATATTTTCTTTAAAATGTCAGTTATTACATAAAATTATTTCGCCAAATTAAAATAAAATTCACCAACTGCTTTCAAAATTCGATATTGGCGAATTTGCCGAGTGCCATAGCTAGCCCTGGGCTAAGCTGTTTATGTGTGAGAATATCGTTAGAATTTATTTGATTTTAAAACTAATTCGACATCCAATTGGTTCAAAACGGGGTTCAACGAATCCACTAACCTTCGGTCCCATCTGGTGAATTTTTGGTGTGGATTGTTTAAAATTATCAACTGTATTACTATAATATATATATAAGGTACTAACCAAAGCTTCTGTGAGGGCTAGTGACTTTCTCGAGCACTGTCTGAAATACAAAATCTGACAGTGACAACACAGTCGTTTAGTTACATTGTAGATCATGTATTAAAAATATTTTTGTCCTTTTCCAACCTGTAATTTCAAATGTTGGTAGGTAGGGATTTTCTTTTTTTTGCTCCAAACATATTTTTGCAAGAATAAAATAATTTGCATAAAACGCTACATAGAAACTCTATTTGGTTACATATTAACATAAAATTTAAAATAATAATAATTTTTTAAATCTCCCCGAAAGACGTCAAAAAAGATTTTTGTCGGTCGGTCAGGTTAGGACAAACAAACTTAATTTTTAGTTTTGCCTAATATGATCATAATTACATTAAACCTACAATTACAGGATAGGGCCTACACATTCCTTTCATTAGCACAAAGTCATGTATGTCTGCTGACATCTAAGAAAGTCGAGAACAGTTGTTCAGGTTACAAGGAGGTTAACACAAAATTGGGGAGGGATGTAGCCCAGTGGTAAAGCGTTTGCTTGATGTCGGGTCGGTCAGGGATTGATCTCTGTCAGTGGGCCCATTGGGCTATTTCTCGCTCCAGCCAGTGCACCACGACTGGTATATCAAAGGTCATGGTATGTGCTATCCTGTCTGTGGGAAAGTGCATCTAAAAGATTCCTTGCTGCATTAGGAAAGATGTAGCGGGTTTCCTCTGATGACGATGAGTCAGAATTACCAAATGTTTGATTTCCAATTGGCAATGATTAATAAATCAATGTGCTCTAGTTGCGTCATTAAACAAAACAAACTGACTTTTTTTACACAAAATCCACAAAGTCAAGAACAATACTTTGTTCTCTACAAAATCATATTCAACTAAGACAGGGCTAGCTCTGGCACTCACCAACTGTGAATTTTAAAAACAATTGGCGAATTTTATTTTAATCTGGCGAATAAATTTTATATAATAATTGTTTTTTTTAAATAAAAGGGTTGTTGCAATTTGCGAAGAATACAATGCCAAAATTTTGATCAGTTCAGAACAGTGAGATTAATGAATTTATAACAATTTATTAGTGTGTTATGATTTTATAGAAACTGAAAATATAAATGTGTCGTAACCCTTAAGTTACCAGGAGTGTATTTTGTGGTAACCTGTACATGGATTATCAGACACATTTCTTATTTATTTCAACATGAGGGGTGAGATGTAGCCCAGTGGTAAAGCACTCGCTTGATGCGCGGTCAGTTTGGGATCGATCCTCGTCAGTGGGCTCATTGGGCTATTTCTCGCTCCAGCCAGTGCACCACGACTGGTATATCAAAGGCTGTGGTATGTGCTATCGTGTCTGTGGGATGGTGCATATAAAAGATCCCTTGCTGCTAATCAAAAAGAGTAGCCCATGAAGTGGCGACAGCGAGTTTCCTCTCAATATCTGTGTGGTCCGTAACCATATGTCTGACGTCATATATCCATAAATAAAATGTATTGAGTGCGTCGTTAAATAAAACATTTCTTTCTTTCTTTTTATTTCAACGTCTGCTATGTAGGATCCAAAAGTATAACAATAAGAAATATTTTGTGTTTTTAATTTTATCTGTTTTTAATTGCTCATGTACAATAACCACAGTATATGCATATATGTATTTTTATTTTTAGAAAGTCTTGGTCAAAATCTGAAATTCTGTATCCAACAACTGAAGATGTTTCATTGCTAACTACGTTAAGAAAACAACTTCTACAAATTCGACCAACTGTTCCTGCAAATAAACACTTTGAAGATTTGCCTGCTTTCACTGTAAGTACAAGTGCTCAATCTTAATCAGTTGGAATTCGACTATATTTCAATTATAATTGGTTTTCACCAACCACAGGCATCAAAGTAAGTCAAGAATGGTCGTTCAGGCTACGAGTTGTTACCATATGTCAAAAAAGTCAAGAATAGAACTTCTTTCTCCACAAATATATATACAAACAGCTATATAGGATTGCAAATGAATCGCTACACATTTTTACTTGGATTACAACTAATTTTGACAGTAGAATGATGGTAAAAAGATCTCAGGTTACAACATTTTTCCCGAATATCTGTAACATTTTGGACCAAATTTGAGGTTTTGCTCCAGCACTAGGGGCAGTTGCCCCCACCCCTACCCCCTGTCTCATACGCTTATGTGAATAACAAAGTATTTATCAGCGTTTTTGTGAAGGAATGATAATAGGAATGGTAAACTTCATAAATATGTCATAACCTATAGGTTACCAGGCCCATATTTTTTATGGGAACTTGTACATGGGTTACCAGGCACTGCGGTTACTTCGATGTCTGCTACAACCAATCGGCTTTCTGTCTACTATCATAAAGTAAATGAGCTTTTAAATATTTTAATTGTAAAGACTACACACCAAGTTTTGAAAGATAGTTCCTGCAAATTTGTTATTTAATCTTCATTTTCTCTATTTGTTACATGAAAAGATATGCAAACCTCAGCAGATTTTAGAATGTATTCCTCTTCTTCACCCCTCTTCTTTGGGGTATTGAATTAGTGTTATTAACTCGGGGTTGTGGTAGGCACTACAAACAACATGGTGCATGCTAATACGGTATGCAGGCATCAAAATAAGCATTGTGTCTGGTAACCCATTTACAGGTTACCAGAAATATAGCCTGGTAACCTATGGGTTACCACAACTATATGAAAGTTAGAATTGAATTCCTGTTACTACTACTTTTAACACCCTTACATGTGTGCCAGATGATTATTGTAGTATACATGTTGAAATTCTTCTAGAGAACGAAACACCGTTCCCGACTTTTCTGACATGTGGTAACCTCCCGGTAACCTCAACGACCGTTCTTGACTTATTTTGATGCCTGGGTATGGATGCTGACAATATATAACAGTAGATAAAAAATATGTTGACACTGTTACTACCAGAAAGAAATGTTTAGGTATGACGCTATGGAATTAAATGCAACCACTGTCAACAGGGGATATGGGGCCCTCCCCCAGAAAGAAAATGGGTTAAGTTTAGGGTTAGGGTTAAGAAAATCATACAGTAATGATAAGAGTAATTAATTTTCTCAAAAGGTTAACTTAAAAAAAAAAATTGGGTATGGTGCTATACCTGTTTTACCCTCTGGTAGAAACCCTGGTTGACCTAGTTGTTAAATAAAAAAACATTTCTAAGCAGATTGATCACTTATTGGAGACAGTTGTTGACACATTCACTTGCTGTAGTTGAGGAAGAGTTATCCTTTTCTCTATTTGTACATGAAACTCCAGTACCGGCCTCAGTGGTGCCGTGGTTAAACCATCCGACATAAGTCTGGTTGGTACTGGGTTCGCAGCCCGGTACTGGCTCCGGCTCCCACTCAGAGCGAGTTTTGATGACTCAGTGGGTAGGTGTAAGACCACTACACTCTTTTTTTTCACTTACTAACAACTAACCACTAACTCTCTGTTCTGGACAGACAGCCGAGATAGCTGAGGTGTGTGCCCAGGACAGCGTGCTTGAACCTTAATTGAATATAATCATGAAAATAAGTTGAAATGAAATGAAATGAAACTAGATTTCAGAAAGTATTGCCTCCTCTCTCTCCCCTTTGGTATATTGAATTAGTGTTATTAATCCAATGTTGCATTAAGCACTAAAAATAACATATTGCTACGGTCAGGATTCCAACATTATATAACAGCAGCTAAATATTAGTTGACTATCTTGTACCAAAGAAGAAAAAGTTTGTTTTGTTTAACGACACCACTAGAGCACATTTATTAATTAATCATCGGCTATTGAATGTCTCTTTTTTTTCTGACCGGCCTCGGTGGCGTCGTGGTTAGGTCATCGGTCTACAGGCTGGTAGGTACTGGGTTCAGATCCCAGTCGAGGCATAGGATTTTTAATCCAGATACCGACTCCAAACCCTGAGTGAGTGCTCCGCAAGGCTCAATGGGTAGGTGTAAACCACTTGCACCGACCAGTGATCCATAACTTGTTCAACAAAGGCCATGGTTTGTGCTATCCTGCCTGTGGGAAGCGCAAATAAAAGATCCCTTGCTGCTAATCGGAAAGAGTAGCCCATGTAGTGGCGACAGCAGGTTTCCTCTCAAAATCTGTGTGGTCCTTATCCCATATGTCTGACGCCATATAACCGTAAATAAAATGTGTTGAGTGCTTCGTTAAATAAAACATTTTTATTTTATTTTTTCTGTTTCCTTTATTCTTTCATTTTTCAATAATATTTATTTCTGTCCATATTTAAATTGCAAAAATATATTACTGTCATAATATGTATGTATTTTGGAGAAGGCCTAGTAAGTTGTGTGACTTGTGCCTAATCCATTTGTTTTTTAAAAAGCAATAAAATATATTTCAATTAATCAATCAAATGTCAAACATTTGGTAATTTTGACATGTAGTCATCAGCGGAAACCTGCTACATTTTTCCATTAGTAGCAAGGGATTTTTATTAATATTAAACACTTTGCCAGAGATAGTGAAGCACATACAATGGCCTTTGATCAGTTGTGGTGCACTGGTTGGAATGAAAAAAAAATCCAATTTCTTGGATGAATCCACCGAGGTGGTACGATACTGCAATGAAAGCATCTTAAGTAAGCATTTAACCGATTGAAACAAGTTCTGCCCCTGTACCAAATAAGAAAGTTCCATGTCATAGTTTGAGGTGCATCGTCAAATATTTACAGAGTAAAAACAGCTGCAGTTCTCATTGGTAGAAATATGCCACATTGATTATTGGCAATAATTAAATACACTTTTATTTTTTATGTGGTTATGAAGTATTCACAGATATTTTCTTGCAGGTAGATTAAATGTGAGGTCTCACACTTTTTACTGGTGTACTGCATGGGTGTGTTGATATGCTGCTTATATCAGTTTTATTAGTAAACATTAACACAGGAATTGGTTTGGTGTACTGGAAACTTAAAATTAAAAATTTCTTTTTCCATTTCACAGCAAATTGATCACACAAGGGAGACAACTGCTGACGCCTTCACTTCTGCAGTTGATGAAAAGTTGCCTCCAATGTGTTCATGGTGTCGAAGAAGAAAACCTGTTTGTCAGGATGAACCTTCAACTTCTGACGATGATCAAATGGATACACATTTATCAGCTGGTATTTTGACAAAAACGGAATCTGATAACAATGAAAAGATAACTCAAATGATGACACATTCTCAACATGTCTCCAGTAAAAATATTTCATCAGATGAAAAAATTAACTTGAAAAATGTGAAGAAAACTACAGATCGAATACTAGCGGACAGTAAAGAGTTGAATTTTGGTACAGTCATTGAACCCAACGGTAGTAAAATTGATGATAAAAAATGTTACTCAACTGATAATCGAACAGGACAAAGCGAAACCACTCCCTTTAGTCATAGTAAAACTTCAAAGTCTGTTGAAGAAAGGGGAGATAACCTGTTTCTGCGACTTTCAAACAAGGCCACAGGTTACTCTTCTGGAAAGTCTCGGCCAGAGAACAGCCATGTTGGTTTTTTAAAGGGAAGCAACTCTGCAAGACTGTCGAATAATGAAAAACAGTCTGGTGTGAACAAACCTAGAAAATCGAGCAACAGGCCTGATGGCAAAGAAAAAGATGAAAGACTCAAGTCATGTCCATTGTGTCAGATGGATTTTGACAATGGGTTTGTATTGTAATAACGTTTGTTTCTGCTGACAGTACCCAATCTATAGTTCGTCCCACAGGGAACACATTTTTTTTACTATGAAATATACTAAAAGTTATTTATTTCTGAGCCAATTATTTTCTAAATTGTACACAAATATAGTACATTTTTTGTTTTTATTTTTAAAAAACTTTTCCTTTTCTTCTTACATGTTACCAAACTGAAATATTTAACAAAAAAACATATTTGTTGAAGGATATGATGGACTATAGGCACATAGGAAATGTTTTATTTAACGATGCACTCAACACATTTTAAAGCACATAGGAACAAGGGTTGGGGGGGGGGGGGGGGGGGGGAAGCTGTGCTCCTTCCAACTTGAGGAGAAAAGTGCTAATTTTTTAGGTCCTCTATAAATAAAGATCAAATTCTGGCTGGTCTTCTCCCTTCCCCCCCCCCCCCCCCCCCCCATTGGTGATTTTGCACACACACTCACTTTTGATATCATTTTTATGGACCTTCATTTACAGTTTGAAACTGCTGATACCAATTTTTAGGCAATCTAAAATATTTTTACTTTTCACTCGCACATTACTTGCAATATTTTGGTCAAATTATCAATTTTGATAATTAAAGTTTTTTCTTGCTATACCAAAGACCATGTCCTGTCTGTGGGAAAGTGCTTGTCACTTGTTGCTTTATCCTTAGGGGTATCCTATGTAGCAGAAATGGGTTCCCTATCTTTCCTTTAACCAAGTTTAGAAAGAAATATATAATAGCAATACAGTTAAACCTCTCAAAACCGGACACTCTGTAATCCGGAATTCCCTCAAAACTGGACTTTTATCATGGCCTCTTTTTAAATATCTTTACAGAAGAGAACCTCTCTAAACTGAATACCTCTTAAAACCAGACTTTTTACTTGGTCCCGAGGGTGTCCGGTTTAGAGGAGTGTCACTGTGGTTTAAAATTGTGCCAGAAGGTACAAAGGGTAAAATTATGTACCCTAAAATCTTGGAAATTAATGGATACATTTTAATCATTTTTAGATAGATTTAAGTAAGAGAACAGCTGTTTAAAACTTGTTAAAGTACATGAAATGCAGTGTCCAATTTCAAAAGGTTTTAAAAACCCAAAAATCATCTAGTACGAACACTTATGATCTGTAAAAATTGTCTTTATTACACATGCCCTCAAGTTATTTTCTAGATGTTAAAGAAATATTACTTTTATTAATCTGCTCTTGGTCGAACCAGATGGGACTATAGGTTTCATCCCTCTCTGTCTGTCTGTCCTGCATAATTTTCAAGACTTTGTGGTCGCAATGCCTCAGGATATGGAGCAGAAATTCTGTACATAGCTTTAACATGTAGATTTACAGGTCAGGTTTTAGTTTTATGGAGATTTACTAATTTGTGACAGTTATGGCCAGATTGTTGGACTTTAATGGGAATTTATTCAAGGGTCATAACTCTGTTAGAAGTAGAATTATCCATTTTTGATAGTTATTGCCCTTGCACTTACAAAACATTTTGTACGCGCTCAGTTGGCAACATTGTATTGATGTAGCAGTCCTCAGAATGATTACTTTTCTAGATTGAAAACACCCCCCCCCCCCCCCCCCCCTCCCTCCCTCTCCTCCCTCCCTCCCTCTCTCTCTCTCTCTCTCTCTCTCTATCTCTCTCTCTCTATCTATCTCTCTCTATCTCTCTCTCTCTCTCTCTCTCTCTCTCTCTCAAAAAAAACCCAAACACACACAAGACAGAATGTTGTTGCTTGGTCATAGATTTTTCTTTTCAGAATGTCTCAACTTGATCTAGATGGACACATTGCTGCTTGCCTGGCCTCAGCAGAAGATGACATCATTTGGTGACCTTGACCTACCACGAAATTTATGCACATTAAGAGATTATCAGTTGTTTGGTGTAATCCATGAGGCCCTTGATCACAGTAAATTAATGTGTTTTGATGTCATTCTTTCCTTTTTGAGATCCACCAATCACTGGCTTATCTGCGGGTGGGGGACTCCCCCAACCACATCTTTTATACCATATAGCATAACTTCTAGACAGTGTGGGTCTAAAAATCAAACCACATTTAGATATACAAAATTATGTTTAATTAATTATGGGCTGTTCCTGAATTGATCATTTGAGGGAGGGGGGCTGGATGTAGCCCAGTGGTAAAGTGCTCGCTTGATGCGCAGTCGGTCTGGAATTGATCCCCATAGGTGAGCCCATTGGACTATTCTCACTCCATCCAGTGCACCACAACTGGTACACAATGTATATCAAAGGCTGTGATATGTGTTATCCTGTCTA
The DNA here is from genome assembly GCF_016097555.1 of Gigantopelta aegis. NCBI lineage: Eukaryota > Metazoa > Mollusca > Gastropoda > Neomphalida > Peltospiridae > Gigantopelta > Gigantopelta aegis. The sequence continues at coordinate 7,852,083 of NC_054713.1, read as the reverse complement.
TTGGACGGTGCATACAAAAGATCCCTTGCAACTAATGGGGGAAAATGTAGGTTTTCTCTCTAAGAATATGTCAAAATTACCAAATGTTTGACACCCAATAGCTGATGATTAATAAATCATTGTGCTCTAGTAGTGTCGTTAAACAAAAACTTACAAGTAGCAGGGATGTAGCATTCCCTTAACATGCAGTGTTTTGTGGGATCAGTCCTCCATGGTATTTTTCTCTTTCAACCAGTACCCTTTTACTGGTATACCCAGTGTCAAAAGGCTGTGGTATGTACTGTCCTGTCTATGGTAAAGTTCAAATGATTCCCATACTTGTATAAACTTTTTTAAAAGTCTACACTCCAGTTTCGAATAGTCATGGCAATGCATACAAACTGTAAATGACATTCAAGATTTCAGTCTACATTTTTTAGAAGCACGGTCACAGGTAGCCTACCTAGTCATTAGAGGTGAGATGTGGTTTCTGGGGTTAGCTCATCCACCATCCCCACCCCCAGCAAACTTGTTTCTGAAATGTAGTCCACCAGCTATTTCTCACTCCAGCCAGTGCACCATGACTGATATATCAAAGGCCGTGGTATTTGTTATCCTGTCTGTGGGATGGTGCATATAAAAGATCCCTTGCTGCTAATCGAAAAAGAGTAGCCCATGAAGTTGCAACAGCAGGTTTCCTCTCTCAATATCTATGTTGTCCTTAACCATATGTCTGACACCATATAACCATAAATAAAATGTGTCGAGTGCGTCGTTAAATAAAACATTTCCTTCCTTATTTCACGAGGGCAGCATGTCTTGATCTTCCCTTGAAATTGCCCTTTGCCAGTCTAGACCCCCAATTTCCTGCAGTTGTTCCTTTACATCTTAGAGCAATCGTCAAACAGCTATTTCTTTGTAAAAGTAAAGTTAATTTTATTTAACGTAACCACTAGAGCACGTTGATATTTTTATCTTATCGTCGGCTATTCGACGTCAAACATATGGTCATTCCGACAGTTTTTGTTTAGGAAACCCACTGTCGCCACATAGGCTACTCTTTTATGACAGGCAGCAAGGGATCTTTTATTTGTGCTTCCCACAGGCAGGATAGCACAAACCATGGCCTTTGTTGAACCAGTTATGGATCACTGGTCAGTGCAAGTGGTTTACACCTACCCATTGAGCCTTGAGGAGCACTCACTCAGGGTTTGGAGTCTGTATCTGGATTAAAAATCCCATGCCTTGACTCGGATCCGAACCCAGTACCTACCAGCCTGTAGACCGATTGCCTAATCACGCCGCCACCGAGGCCGGTATTCTTTGTAAATGGAATGTAGCAGAGAAGAAAAAAATATATGAAATGGAATGTAGTAGAGAAGAAAAAATATATATATATATATATATATATAAAGACAAACACAACACTTGAACACATCTACCTATTTTATTTTTAATAACATTTAATAACATTTGCTAGAAAGCACCTATGATTTAGGAACTTAACATTGTATACTGGTTACCAGCGCAGTGAACAGTATAACAACACACACCGCCTGCGTGTCAGGAGGCTGTCCAAGTGCTGTGACTCACATAATACACAACTTGTAACTCCACAGTTTACAACTTCAGCCTACAAAAGCAGCACTTGAAATTTTACGAGAATGTGTCAGCCACCTGTACTTGATAAATATATTCATGTTCAAGAAAAATGTTCGTTTGAACTCAACATTGGAATAAGACCCAGAAATGGAATTTTTTTATTAAAGTGAAATCTGAAACTGTAGACCATATATATATATATATAGCCAGATTAACTCAAAAGTATGTTGTAGCATTACCATTACAGTGAAAATGCTAATGAATTCTTTATGCTAACAGTATTTCTGTATAAAGTGCTCAGTTTTATATTGATAATAATAATAATACACAACCACTTTTTGAACAGTAAGACATTTGAGGAAGAAAGATTGAAAAAATAAGAACCATGTGCCAAAAACGTATTGCTTAAATTATACATACACAGGGAAGATAGCAATGTTTTAATATGTATAGGCAGAATAAACATTTGTCAACATGTTATTTTATCTTTAACATATGACCTAATGTTTCTGGTTACTTTCTTCCGATTTTTTTATGACATAATAATTTTATGAAGTAACAATACTAAAACGTGTTTCAAGTTACATTTTCTTAACAATGTAATGTGACAGTTTCATATTATATCAAATATTTAACAATGTAACATATTGTTTACACATGACATTTGTTTTGTCCAATCATGTTTAAAGATGTAATAACCCAAGTATCACACCTTAAGCTGTCTATACATGTTACACACTATTTTTCCTGTGGTGTAGTATACCAATATTTATGACACCAAGTGGATACGGAAATTATTCCATGAAACTATGTCTCTTACCAACAATAAAGTGAGGAAAAAACACTAGAGAGGTATATTGGTTGTTTTAGGTTTCTTTAAACTCTTCATCTACAAACTACTATTATATCTATGTGCTGTATTATCACAGACAAGTAATCCATTAACCAAAACAAAGTAGAACATTTATTTTGAAGGACACACTCCCACATCCACTAGAGATGTGTTGTTTTGCAGAGTGTCTGAGAGTAAGAAGAAACAATAATATAATAAATGCTCTATTTTAATAAGTTAAATCTCTGTAGTCTATAAGCATCTCCTTGTTTAGACTTTCAGAGTCCAACCTAATCTCGGACTTGTTTAAATCTTGAACCCTTTTAATGGTGAACTACTTTTGTTGATTGTTTGCGATTCATAACCAATACCCAGTCATGACAATAAGCCATGCTTTCTGCTAACCTACCATTTTGATGACAACTGTAGGGCATATATACATAGTTAAAATTTATGGCACAATTTGAATATATTTACAAATATGCATTTGGGAACAATTCCTAACAGAAATGAAATACAATGTAATACATAATATTCTACATTTTTAAATATGGACAATGTAATACATTGTTTGGATTTTTTGAGGTAAAATTTACATTGTATTACATAGTTTTTCATGTTCAGCTTCATGCTGCAACTGTTGTACATAGTTTCCTATTTTTCTTCCCCTTCATTGTGTAAGAACTAAAATCTAAATGAACTGGCTTGCCAGTGATTTTTTTGTTTTGGGGGGAGGGGGAAATCCATACAAGGCAGTGTTAATCTTTACAATTAGCATATTATTAAATAGTACACATTTTGTAAACAAATTTCAGTGTCACCAGTTTCATATCCATGCATTAGAAAGTTCATAAAGCCTAAACATACATCTAAAACATTATTTAATTTTTTTCTTCGTTCACAATGTTAATATGTATTAATTCCTAATACTTCGTACCTATGCCATTTATTACCATTTATTACCATTATTATATAACTCATTTATTTACTGTGCAGTTACACGTGAATACATTAGTGAAACTCCATAACAAACCTAATGTACTGTGTCATTTCTCCAGTTGAGCTAACATGTTTTTGAAACATGATACACAATATGCACAAAGCACACAACACCACATTGGTTGCTTTTTTTGCAAACATTTTCAGCAGCAAAATAAAATTGCATTCACTTTTCACAAGCGTTGTTCTATTTTACAAGAGACACTCAAGCACACCTTTCCAGAGGAGAAACCAGCACGATGCAGAACAGAGCAGAGCTCTGATTAAAACTATTCTTCTTTTTTCTTTAAAAAAAAAAAAAAAGCCCTCTCCAATGAATGCCAAGACAAAAAAGTTTAACAATTTGGTACTACTGCAGGGTACTTCAAAAGTAAGCCACAGTTAATGACATAACAGTCAAGACATTTCATATTGTATTGAAAATCTCCCGTTACTTAAGCACATTTACAAAATTGCCAAATGTTTTTTGTCTTAGTACATTATATCATAGGAACAAAATGGGGTTTCAACTAGCTACAATTGCTTTTCCTTTTTTTGCTTCTGTTTTTAATAAACTTCAAGATTAAGGGATAAAAGAATCTTAGCTATAAATGATCATAAACGGTTACAATACCATAAATGTTTTAATTATAGTTATCTCTACTAATTTAATAGTGAAATTTCATAATTTAACAGATTTGTAATAAAATCTTTAGTATGCAGTGTAAATTGAGTGTATGACCGAGAAATAATGAAACCCCAAATGTTTTTTTTTTTTTTTTTACAAAAGACGGTCCTGCATCGATGCTGTTCCACATGGCCAGTTTACACATCATTCCAAATGTACATATCACAGAAGCTAAAATGTACTTCTAATCCGAGTTGCCTTTTCAATACCTTTGGGTACCCATACAGCCTGCTAACTAATTCAGGGGCGGTGCAGTGTAAAAAAAACCCAGTGGAACGGCTCGAGATTGCCACTCTCTCCTTTCAAATTCACCTGTGAAGAACATTTTCACAGATACAACAAATATGAACAAAAAAGTGGTACAGCCATGGCCGTACTGTCTGCGCCGCCCTTGCAATTAAATTGTTTTTCCCCACATAATGCATTTATAAGTCTGCCACATAAATTAGCCATATATACTGAATTCTGGCTTTAAACCTTAAAAACGGCTATTAATATTATATCCATGCAGAGGTGTGTTTTATAAAACTATTAGGGCCATACTTATAAAGTCTGTTTATGTAACTACATACCTTTACAATGCTTTAACACCTGCATTTAAGAAAAACAGGAATCGGAAATTCGTCCCTTAGTTTTTCAACTTTTGTCTCAAAGTTGGATCACCAAATCATGTTTGACTTCAACTGATTGAAGAAGAAGTTTGTTTTGTTTAATGACACCACTAGAGTACATTGATTTATGAATCATCGGCTGTGGATGTCAAATAAGCCGACTGATACCATTATTTGGTAACAAATCTGGACTTCAGGTCAGACTTGAAATCTGGACTTAAGGTTTAAGTCTTAAATCTAGATCCAAGTTTTACAATCATTAAAGCTAATAAATATGACTGAAGGACAATGTTAGTAGGGGTAGTTCCCCCAACTAAGTGGGTGCATATCCATCCACAAATCCATAAAGGTACCCCTATCAAAAGTGTCTTGAAAATGAAGGCTGGCATACACAAGAGGCAGAAAAGGCAAAACATTTTTGTAGTTTTTTTTTTTTTTATAAGCCGTAAAGTAATCAATGCTTCTCCGATCATGGCCCATGTTTATAAATCTTGAGAGTCTGAACTCAAATCTTGAATGACATCACACATACACCATTTGTATGGTTTTATAAGCAAGGGCCAGTTGATCACAGGGTACTATAGCAAGTCTCAGTGCATGCTGGGAGTACTGCTCTGCTCAAAAGAATATGCGGTCATGTGGGATAGAAAAAGAATACGGCCCTGTTGGAGAAAATATTTGACCTGGGTCAAAGCTTGCCCAAGCCCAGGGTCAAAATACCTACCACCATCCATCCCCTGCAGTTGCCCACGGATATCCTTTTGGAATATATATATATATATATATATATATATATATATATATATATATATATATATATATATATATATATATATATATATATATATATATATATCTGTGGACAACAGATCATTCTTTTGAGCAGAACTCTACCAGTGTGTACTAGAGATGAACAAAACAGTTAATGTGAGCCACAGTCGTAATGCAAAATAAAACTTTGCCAATAGGCCACTCCAGTTCTATGTGTTAGCTTATAGGCATGTTTTAAAAATACCCCATACCCCGCACACAAACACAAAAAAAAAGAACCTAAAATATCAACATAGCACCAGGGACTAATATTAGGAATTAGTAAGCATGACTTTTTGAAAAACATATTACAAACCTTTTTTGTACAACATTTTTGCATATCATTTTGCATATCATAGTGACATCATAGCCTACTATGGTCTTACAATACACTAAGATGGCTTCAAAAATCTGGGCACTGTTCTGTTTTTTGGGGGATGGGGGGGTCGGTCCCTTATTTTTTTTTATTTTTTTTTGAAAATGAACAATTGCATTTCTTAATATAAATTAAAGTATTTGTGGAAAATAAAATGATATTATATGAAATACTGGTCTCTCGACTAATTTGGTTCAGTGTAATTTCATTACCAACTTGGTAAAGAAGAGGGGGTGCGGGATGTAGCCCCGTCGGTGGGCCCATTGGGCTATTTCTCGTTCCAGCCAGTGCACCACGACTGGTATATCAAAGGCTATGGTATGTGCTATCCTGTCTGTGGTGCATATAAAAGATCCTTTGCTACCAATAGAAAATTTGTAGCTTTTCCTCCCTATGACGGTGTTATAACTACCATATGTTTGACATCCAATAGCCGATGATTAATAAATCAATGTGCTCTAGTGGTGTCGTTAAACAAAACAAACTTTATGGTAAAGACTTTACTGACAAACCCATAAATCTAACAAATAAAACTGGAGTTATCTTACAGGCAACTAGCAAACACCGGAAATATACCATTGTATGGCATAAACATACATATATATATATATATATATATATATATATATATATATATATATACGTACGTGTGTGTGTGTGTGTGTGTGGCATATTTTAGTACAAACGTCTGTTACAATGCCCATTTTTTGTAATACTAATTGCTATGCGTAGATATTTCCTTCTCCAAAAAACATTCTTTCCATGGGTGTATTTCTTATATACATAGTTGCCCTACTTTTGTAATTCATTCATGTTCGTACTTGAACAAGTCATGTTTTAACAGAATCTAACTGAATACAAACATGGATTAACTGCTGGGGGTAGGGGAGAAAAGTCCATATGACAAAACATAATGTGACCACAAAGACCACTGTACGATATATATATATACCTACATACATATATATATATATACATACATATATATATATATACATACATATATATATATATATATACATATATATATATACATATACACACATTTACACAAGCTATGTTTAATCAGCAATGTAAAACCACCACTGGGGGTCTCATATTTGCAGCAACCCCCCTACAGTATACTTTATAACCAACAGTTAAAGCAGCTGATCCTAGTTTTTAAGAAGTGTAAAATATTTTTGGATTTTACAGCTTTTCATTAACTTTATTTTACACATTCACTTAAACGTACAGTTTTGCTAAAATGATCACCTGTTCCAGGACACCTGCTTATAAAACATTAGAGACTAAACTCAAATCTAATAAGGTCACATACGCATACAATTTATGTGGTGTTGCCATGGCATTAAAGAGTCTCCGCCTTTATTAGTCTTGAGTCTAGACTAAAAGTCTTTTAAGAACCAGGCCTGGTTTTGATGTTTGTAATTGCTCCATATTAATTTCATGTGAAACGACCAATTATCCGATGCCATATAACTGTAAATAAAATGTGTTGAGTGCGTCGTTAAATAAAACATTTCCTTCATGTGAAAAAAACGACGCCATATAACCGTAAATAAAATGTGTTGAGTGCGTCATTAAACCATTTCCTTCATGTGAAAAAACCAACGCCATATAACCGTAAATAAAATGTGTTGTGTGTGAAAAAAAAAACCATCTACGTACCTCAAAAGTTAGGGTCAGTGCCTTTAACTAAAATGTTAATTTTTTTGTTAAAGAGAAATCACAGAAGTACAGACACACAGATGATTGACTAAGCCTCATCGTTAAATTATATCAAAGTTCGGACACGTGACAAATCTAACAAAAACAGCAGTAGCACTGTGCAATTTAAAAAAAAAAAATCTTTATCTTGTGCAATGAATAACTAATTTTACAAATTCAAAATTTTATATCCATTTTCACTAATGTTACGTCTTCACAACAATGATAAAATGACACTGTGTGTTTTGCAAGGCCACATAAAATTGATAATTCAAGGTCACAAAAATAAAAATTGTACAAAAAGAATAATTCCATAAATTCCACAACAGGTAAATATGGTAAATATCCTTAAATAAAATGTTGCTGCATGTATGTATGGTACCTTGTAATGTGGTATGAAGATACCAAGACAAGTCGGTTCTTTGTTCAATTCATTACCATGAACAAACGGTTAGGTTACCTTTATTAGGATTATCTCCCTTGGATCAAAGCCTTTCCAACATATTATTTATGACATAGGTAGTACAAGTTTCTATTATTTATAATTTACAGAAATCATTAACTACTATAAACCTGTGGTTTTTAATTGTAGGAATCACTGTACGTTTTGCATTTAAAAACAAAAATTGGAACATATTTTGGGTAAAGCTAAAATAAAGAATTCCAGCAAAATGGAAAAGCCTTTCATCTATAATAGGTATGCCACCCAACCTCATTTACTACATTTTAACATTTCTTTTCAAATGAACATAATGGGTCAAATTTACAAAGATTGTTTTTGTCCAACGCGCGTGTAACAACATGCATTTACAATTCTTAAACACCCACGTTTAAGAAAAAACAGGCTTCGTAAATTCAGCCCTAAAAGTACATGAAAAGGATTTCATAATAAATTTTATGTGACCTCACAAAACATCAGCTAATGTTCTACAATGTTTCACAATGTTCTATTTTCCACAGAGGTACAACAGGCACAGACTTAGAACAGGCATATATACTTATTATATATACTTATTTAATATCTCTTTTCATCTTGAAATGTCAAATCATTTAGAAACAAAATACAATTAAAATTAAACCATTCCAATGCCCTTATCACATATACAACCATAATTACAAACATATAACAAACAAAATGGCCCATTATGTAGTGATTTCTAACAATTTTATTTTCATTTCGTTTCCCACAACTAACCCTAAAATATTAAATTCACCATAGATTATGGCTTGCTACCAAACAATTCATTACAATCGCCACAACAGATTTTATCTATATATTTCTTTTTCTTTTTCAATATATATTTAAATACTTTATATTTAAAATGAAGGTCTAGTTGCAGATGACTTTTTTTCCAAAATTTAAAATTTACTGTTAAAATTTCAATAATCAAATCATTAAGAAAGAAGAAGCATACTAGCAGTATGACATGCTTATGAAATTTTACAAATTTAAAATCAACTAGACTAAAAAAAAAAAAAAACACACCAGAATACCCCTGTGGGAATTTACCCATCTACAAATTGATGATTGTGAAAAAAAAAAAAAAAAATTTGATGAAGTATACTCACACATATGCATAATGATATATGAATGCCATTTTTCCACTGTTATTTTTAAATTTTAATTTAAAATATAAGTAGGAAGCTCAATTTTAAAATCTGTTGTGTGGGCGAAACAAATTGTCCACCGAGGTACAGCGGTTTCACAAAAGTCTTAATGGGTGTATAGCTACAGTACGTATCTAAGCACTGATATTAATAGCACTACAAACCAATAAATATGTGTAAGTGTTGTGCATGCATTTATGTCATATGTCTGTTTATGCATGTGTAGAGAGTGTAGGTAAAAAGGAAAGGGATGTGAGTGGAAAGGAGATGGGGGGGGGGGGGGGTGAGCGGGGGGTGTGCAGGACAGAAAAAGGGGAAAACAAAGATACAAGTGTGATGTAATGGTAAGCGTTGAGTAAAAAAATTGGCAAACATTAAAAAAATAATTTTTAAAATGTAATTTTTTTAATACATTTGTATTACCATTAGAAAATAATAATAATAATAATAATAATAATAATAATAAATAATAAAAAACAAAAAACACTGCAGCTTTTGGAAGTCTTACATAAATAAGGTCATGAGAAATATGAACAGAGTTTCCAAACAGGAATGTATTTGGCTAATATTAATATACCAGTCGTGGTACACTGGCTGGAACAAGAAAGAGCCCTGTGGGCCCACCGACACAGATTTCAGAAAATTGTGAGAGTGCAAAAAAACAATTTTAAAAAAGAGAAAAAGTGTGTGTCATAACTTAAGCTGCAGTTTCAAATAAATTCTCTGAACTGAAGTACGATGAAAACAAATTTTTTTTTTCACCAAAATTAATTACCTACTATTATGCATATTTTGTCGGTTTTAAATGTAGATAATATAGATTCCTGAACTGAAGTTGTAATTGAAGAATGTTTTAACAAAGCTTGTCATGTCCACAGTTCGAGAAAATGGATAAAACCACATACACGTCTTCTTTGAAATTCAGAAAATTCTGAAATTTGATATTAGTTATTCCAAAATAGATTAAATCCTCATATCTGGTCAATATAAACTTATATTCCATATGCAGCATATACAAGTTATAACTGTTTGAAGCATACACTGATATCTCAGTACAAGTTTCGTACAAACACTCTTCAGTTTTCTCAAGTTCATTCATTACAATTTTAAACATGCAACTTTGAACTTAATTTAGAAAACCAAATTGCTGCCTTTAATTGGAAGACAAAAATGTCTTTGCTGCTATGATATAAATCTCATTTTGGTGTATATGAAATAGTAAATTAGAAAACTAGGAAAACCTATAAAATCATGCACGTTACTGGTAGTGTTTCATTTAATATCCAGCATCATTCATATCTCAAAAAAAGTTTCTACACTGTATTTTCCTCCATTATGAATGTAAATATATCAAACTTTAAAATATGCCTATTGCACTTTTCTATTCATGCTTACGCATTCTTAAAGGTTTCTACTTGTTTGGATAGGTGTGCATTAAGTACAAATATGTTATCTTGCTTATCATGTATCGCAAATCTTTTGAAATGTGCAAAAAGAGAACAAATTAAAAATTGCATGCGATTTTATTAAACGTGGAGGGTGTGTGGACTTGCAAGGTGAAAAGGAAAAAAAAACAGAGTAAGAGTCCGCTAAATATTTGCAGCCCAGAACCAATCCTTCAAAGTTACATGTCGGAAACAAGGAATTCCTTTTTTAGTGTCACATGTTATTTTTAAAACTCTGGCTACAGAAATTGTAAAAAAAACAACATCAACTAGGCTATGGTATCACTACAACTACATAGTGATGTCCTAGCCTAGCCTAGGTTTTACAAATATCGTAGTACAGAGATTATAGTACATGTATTAGTAAGAGAACTGCTGTTACAAATATCGTAGTACAGAGATTATAGTACATGTATATTAGTAAGAGAACTGCTGTTACAAATTTGTCAACATACAGTGAAACCCCTCTAAACCGAAATTCCCTCAAAACCAGACATTTTTCATGGTCCTTTTTTAAAAATCAGTACAGAAATTAACCTCTCTGAAACCGGATACCTCTTAAAACGGGACATTTTACTTGGTCGCAAGGGTGTCCGGTTTAGAGGGGTTTTACTATACATGAAATGCAGTGTCCAATTTCAAAAGATTTCAAAACCATAACCACCTAGATGATCTGTTTTGTTTTTATTAGGTAGCCACAATTTATTTTCTGGCAGAAAACCAGATATGGGATTAACTGAAGTTTGTGTTATCACTGGCCAATGCTTTGACAGGAAGGTTGCTGTACTGCAGATAATAATAATGGGAGGAAAATAGAAGAACAGATTGTTTTTAATGTCACAAAAATAATTAACGACAGTCTGCCTGTAGCACCATTAAGACATACACAAGAAAAAAAACAGAAAAAAAAGAAGAAAAAAACTCAATCTAATAAAATATTAAAACTACTGAGCGACCCGTAGAAATCATAAACCGAAGAATTATTTTCTTTACACATAGCATACATACAATGATAAAAAGAGTTGCCATTTGTTTGCCTTCACCGGCAGTTGTAAATTAAGTAATGCAGTGTTCACAAGACATAATATATATATATAATATATACACACACATATAAGGACAGGTTCCATAAAACACACACTTTGCCCACCCAGCTCTCAAACCCATTAATTAATTCTCTGCTCATTCTCCATGGGGTCATCTTTATCTTGTTTTTGTATTCCTTCTTTCTTATCCAACATAAGCCAGTTATAAGCCATAAGCATGTCAGTATTTTTCTTCTCTTTAACAAACATAAGGGAATTTTTACAGTCCTTATTTTATTTTATTTCTTTTCTTACTGTAAGTGCCAGATGATTTTATCAAGAGTACGGTAACCAACTTTTTTCTTTTTTTTTCTGTGGTAAAGGTTATTTCCAGACTGGAATGATCCACTTGTACAGAATTTAGGTAATATACAGATAGAAAGAAATAAGGGAACACGTAACGAGTTCTATTCTTTTTTTTCTATCAGTATAGATATACATGTACATCAGAATCCACAAGAATGCCAACTTCAATCTAAGGCCATAGTTAAAGGGACATACCCTAGTTTTTAAACACTAATGCATATTGTTGACCGTTATAACCATTTTGATAACTTAAATCATACTTTAATTGGGTTTTATTGTTTAGATTATCTATTTTCGTACATTTGAAAGGTCTTTGGTCATCCTGGTGTTTTTAATATCACAAAATGCATTTCTCACATTTTTAAAAACGCACATGCATCTGAGATGTAACAGTTATGGAGTCAAGTTTTAGTGTATTTTTAGAGGGTATTTCACCATTTCAAAGTCACAGACTCATGTTTCACTCAATTGTAACTTTATCCAAATATGTTACAGGTTTGTAGATTAACTGAAACTTAGTGTTAGTTGAAACTAGGGTGTGTCCCTTTAAAACAATTCTCTCATTGACTCTTCACCAATATGTTGGGGTGCGTTTTCTTAATTTCCCCCAATATATTTAAAAATAAAATAAAACTATTGTCTGATCTTTTTCTCATTGTGATATTTAAAAAACAAAACCTAATAAAAATAAATTTTAATACTGACCAGGGCCCATGCTTATAAAGCTTTTCAAGTCCAGACTCAGTCTTTAATGACGTCACACACATACAATTTGTATGGCGTTGTCATGACATTAGTGTCTCAGACTCTATTAGAGTATCGAGTCTAGACTTTAAAAGTTTTACAAGCACCAGGCCTGGACTAAAATATGCTGGTTAGGTCAATTTAACAATTTGTTGTTCTAACAATGGCCTTAAAATAAGTACAATAATAAATCTACTCAGCAAAACATTTTCTTGTATCGAAAACATTATCTGGAGCCAAAACGTTATCCGAGTGATGTACCGCATGTAGGTCTATGAGACACATGTACACAAGTGACCTTGACATTAAACGTCATAATATATTAACTCTGACAGCAGGTGTCACTGTTTATCAAAGACATTATCTGCAGTCAAACTTTTATCTACAGCCAATATTTCTGCATCCAGTAGGCTGGCATAAGTGGTGTTCTGATATCAGTGATGTACATGTACATGTACATGTGGATTTTATGCACAGACAACACTTCAGTACACAGCACTCTCAACAAATTCAACTAGCCATCTATAGTTGGTTTCCAAAAGTAGGTCATTACTCCCAACTACACGACTGGTATATCAAAGGCCGTGGTATGTGCCATCCTGTCTATGGGATGGTGCATGTAAAAGATCCCTTGCTGCTAATCGAAAACAGTAGCCCATGAAGTAGGGACAGCAGGTTTCCTCACTCAATATCGCTTTGAGAACTGTATACACTGCTAGGATAGGGCCTAGTAACCAGGGGTGGGAATTGGTGAACTGTTAAAAAGAGGAAATCTAGAGGGGTTCCGGAAATTCTTGAAATCCTAGGTTAAAATCTGTGCCATCTGACACATTTTGGAGGAAAGGACGATCAAAATGCTAGGAAACGCAATGTTTCATGAGAGGAAAACAGCTGATCCGAGGAGAATTCCCACCCCTGAGTAAGTTGTCAAACTTCTGCCCAATCCTTATGCAATAAAATGTTTTCAATCCAAACTGTATAAACCGAAAAAAATATGGCACCTTACTGGCTTGTCCCCCCACACACACCCCCCCCCCCTTCCATGATGTGTCCCCCACCCATGACGAGACAGCTTCGTCTCTCACCGGTAATTAATCATGATCTTATCTGGTGGGCAAGAAATTGTCCATCACAGCCTTCTAAACAAAAAAACAAAAAAAACAAAAAAACATTCAACAATATATAGATATAGATATTTACACCACAATTTTCTCTCTCTCCTTTTTCGGAGGCAGGCGACAAGGAGGCGAATCAGTCTTAAACTCGTCGATCATCTTTCTGGGAGGCATGCGGCACGGGGGCGAAGATTCGTTTTTAAATTCGTCACTCAGCTTTTTCGGAGGCATGCGGCAGGGGGGTGATGAGGAATCGTTTTTCTTGTATTCGTCGCTTAATTTCTTGTGTGGCAACCGGTGGTGTGACGATGATTCGTTCTTGAATTCTTCACTCGACCGGTTTGGAGACAGATTCTGTGGGTTGAATTCCGATGACGAGTTTCCGTTGCAGTGGCTGTAGCTGCCCGACAGCAGGTCCGTAGGGTCGACCCCTCGCTTCTGCAGCTCCCTGCGGAGAATGGCGTTTTCGTGCGACATCACCTGGCCAATTCTCTCCGTGTGCTGTATGTGTGACTGTAATCCTTGATTCTTAGCAACCTGAAAAACATGAAGGAATTAATTAATTAATTGATGGCTGGGATGGATGGATGGATGGATGGATGGATGGATGGCTGGCTGGCTGGCTGGCTGGCTAGCTGGAGTGATGGATGAATGGAGTGATGGATGAATGGAGTGATGGATGGATGGATGGATGGATGGATGGATGGATGGATGGATGGATGGATGGATGGATGGATGCATGGATGGATGGATGGCTGGCTGGCTGGCTGGCTAGAGTGATGGATGGATGGCTGCCTGG
>NC_054713.1:7777461-7837198 GCF_016097555.1 Gigantopelta aegis | reverse complement strand
GGGGGGAAAGGACTAGGTTAGGACAGTAGATTCTACTAATTTTATTATACCAGTTATGTGGGCAATAGGTTGTAAGGGGGAGAAAAAACCAATCTATCTATCAGGGAGTTGTATATGATTTTGGTTCTCATATTTTGTCCAGGGTACCTCTACCAAGGTCTTTTACATGGGATGAAATTAACATATTTTCATTTTGCACAACCAAGGCAACTCTGCGATGGTCAGTGAAACAGCCGATGGTCAGTGAAACAGCCGATGGTCAAACAGCCGATGGTCAGTGAAACAGCCGACAGATAAGCGATCATAGACTCCTCTCCATCTATCAGGTGGCTGTTGCAACTCACTGGCAGACTATCAATTACAGCAACTACTGGTCTCCACACTAGTGTGCTGAAGCCACAGGTTACTATAGGCAAACTCCATTATAAATGTCAGACATTTCTCACCAGCCAAATCAACTGGCATTCAGCCGGATCCTGCCACACATTCCAAACATGTCTGCTACGTTTATGGGGACATGGATGATAATGGGGGAGGGGGAGTGGAGGGAGAGAGGGGGTGGAGGGAGAAGAGAGGGGGCAGGGATAGATGTGGGTGCACAGAAAAATTAGCCAAATCTACATCAATTTAAACTTCAAAAATTTCAAAAGCACTTCTTTAAAAAAAAAAAAAAAAAAAAAAATTTACATGAAATTTATTCGCCAAATCAAAATCCTGGTAATCCAGCGTGTTGAATAACGATCTTTTCCATGGTTTCATGCAAAACATTTAGTGTGTCTTCTGTTCTACTGGAGATGCATGGCACGGCTCACTGGGTTGGTGGTGGGCTCTAAAGATTTGCAAGTAGGGAGTCCTTATGACACTTAAATTTTTTAAACCAAAATCTCACACTGAAATATACTGGGTTTGGATTATTTTCATATGTATGGAAAGACAACAGATAGTGAAAATTAAAATTACTAACATTAAAATGAGTGATTTGTAGGGTCATGCCCGGGCAATACAATAATAGTTAAAGATTGTCCAGGACAATGAGTTAGTGGTGAGTTGTTAGTGGTTAGTGAGAGAGAAGTTGGGGTAGTGGCTTTACACCTACCCAGGGTTTCTGCCAGACGGCAAAAATGGATATGGCGCTATACCCAAAACATTTGGCAGATTTCGGGGGGGGGGGGGGGGGGGGGGGGGGGGTAGTTAACATTTTGACAAAATTAATTACTGTTATTATTACTGTATGATTTTCTTAACCCTAACCCTAACTGTAAGCCATTTTCTTTCTGGGGGAGGCCCCCCATACCCCCTGTTGACTGTGGTTGCATTCAATTCCATAGGGCCATACCCGCTGGGTCGTTAAACTCACTGGGAGCCGGTACCAGGATGCGAACCCAGTATCTACCAGCCATTGGTCTAGGCCTAATAGTCCTGCCCTCTTATTTGCCAAACTGATACATAGCGTATTAACCGGTTGCACTGTACGTGTTTCAGTTGTAACCAACTCACCTCTATTTCTTCCTTTCTTCTCAGCTGTTCGTTTTCAATGCGTAATCTTTCCAAGTCCTTCTGTAGCGTCTGACATTGTTCTCGAACTTTCGCCTTCTGTGTGGCCAATTCCTAACAAAGGAAAAGAAATATTTAATTAGTAACACCACAGTACATTTTAAATTATGGCTATTTGGAAGGAAGTCTGGCTATTTGGTGTTTACAATATAGTAATTTTGATATTTGGTCTGTGAAAGAATATTTGTTTTATCAACAGAGAGAAAGAGACGCTGAAAGAGACGCTGAGAGAGAGAGAGAGAGAGAGAGAGAGAGAGAGAGAGAGAGAGAGAGAGAGAGAGAGAGAGAGAGAGGGAGGGAGGGAGGGGGGGGGGGGAAGAGATAGGGAGAAACTTTGAGAGGGGAGTGGAGAGAGGGAGAAAGCGAGACAGAGGCAGGGGAGAAAGATAAGGAGAAAGAGAGGGGGAGAAAGAGAGGAGGAAGATTTAGCCATTGGTAGGACATTACATACCAGGGCCTTTGATGTAGATGTATCAGTTGTCATACAATGATTAGGCACAGGAACAAAAAGAATAATATAAATATCTATTTAACTGTCTATAGAGGGCTATTGATCTTGTTACCCATGACACCACATCCAGCACCTTCCTCCCCACCCACCCACCTCTAGGATATCATTTGAGAAATAACACAAAATTGAAACCCACCTGTTTGAGGGCAATCCTCGCCTGGATGAGAGAGTTGAGAAACCCACCTGCTTGAGGGCGATCCTCGCCTGGATGAGAGAGTTGAGAAACCCACCTGTTTCAGGGCGATCCTTGCCTGGATGAGAGAGTTGAGAAACCCACCTGTTTGAGGCGATCCTCGCCTGGATGAGAGAGTTGAGAAACCCACCTGTTTGATTCGCCTGGATGAGAGAGTTGGAAAACCCCACCTGTTTGATTCGCCTGGATGAGAGAGTTGAGAAACCCACCTGTTTGATTCGCCTGGATGAGAGAGTTGAGAAACCCACCTGTTTGATTCGCCTGGATGAGAGAGTTGAGAAACCCACCTGTTTGAGGGCGATCCTCACCTGGATGAGAGAGTTGAGAAACCCACCTGTTTGAGGGCGAGAGTTGAGAAACCCACCTGTTTGAGGGCTAGAGTTGAGAAACCCACCTGTTTGAGGGCGAGAGTTGAGAAACCCACCTGTTTGAGGACGTGAGTTGAGAAACCCACCTGTTTGAGGGCGATCCTCGCCTGGATGAGAGAGTTGAGAAACCCACCTGTTCGAGGGCGATCCTCGCCTGGATGAGAGAGTTGAGAAACCCACCTGTTTGATTCGCCTGGATGAGAGAGTTGAGAAACCCACCTGTTTGAGGGCGATCCTCGCCTGGATGAGAGAGTTGAGAAACCCACCTGTTTGAGGGTGATCCTCGCCTGGATGAGAGAGTTGAGAAACCCACCTGTTTGAGGGCTAGAGTTGAGAAACCCACCTGTTTGAGGGAGAGAGTTGAGAAACCCACCTGTTTGAGGGCTAGAGTTGAGAAACCCACCTGTTTGAGGGCGAGAGTTGAGAAAATCACCTGTTTGAGGGCGTGAGTTGAGAAACCCACCTGTTTGAGGGCGATCCTCACCTGGATGAGAGAGTTGAGAAACCCACCTGTTTGATTCGCCTGATTGAGAGAGCTGAGAAACCCACCTGTTTGAGGGCGATCCTCACCTGGATGAGAGAGTTGAGAAACCCACCTGTTTGAGGGCTAGAGTTGAGAAACCCACCTGTTTGAGGGCTAGAGTTGAGAAACCCACCTGTTTGAGGGCGAGAGTTGAGAAACCCACCTGTTTCAGGGCTAGAGTTGAGAAACCCACCTGTTCGAGGGCGAGAGTTGAGAAACCCACCTGTTTGAGGATGTGAGTTGAGAAACCCACCTGTTTGAGGGCGATCCTCACCTGGATGAGAGAGTTGAGAAACCCACCTGTTTGAGGGCTAGAGTTGAGAAACCCACCTGTTTGAGGGCGAGAGTTGAGAAACCCACCTGTTTGAGGGCTAGAGTTGAGAAACCCACCTGTTTGAGGGCGAGAGTTGAGAAACCCACCTGTTTGAGGGCGATCCTCACCTGGATGAGAGAGTTGAGAAACCCACCTGTTTGAGCGCGAGAGTTGAGAAACCCACCTGTTTGAGGGCGAGAGTTGAGAAACCCACCTGTTTGAGAGCGCGAGTTGAGAAACCCACCTGTTTGAGGGCGTGAGTTGAGAAACCCACCTGTTTGAGGGCGATCCTGGCCTGGA
The DNA here is from genome assembly GCF_016097555.1 of Gigantopelta aegis. Classification (NCBI taxonomy): domain Eukaryota; kingdom Metazoa; phylum Mollusca; class Gastropoda; order Neomphalida; family Peltospiridae; genus Gigantopelta; species Gigantopelta aegis. The sequence continues at coordinate 7,833,436 of NC_054713.1, read as the reverse complement.
TGAGAGAGTTGAGAAACCCACCTGTTTGAGGGCGAGAGTTGAGAAACCCACCTGTTTGAGGGCGCGAGTTGAGAAACCCACCTGTTTGAGGGCGATCCTGGCCTGGATGAGAGTTGAGAAACCCACCTGTTTGAGGGCGATCCTGGCCTGGATAAGAGAGTTGAGAATCCCACCTGTTTGAGGGCGAGAGTTGAGAAACCCACCTGTTTGAGGGCGATCCTCACCTGGATGAGAGAGTTGAGAAACCCACCTGTTTGAGGGCGATCCTCGTCTGGATGAGAGAGTTGAGAAGTTCCTCTTGTCTCGTCCTCTGTTTTGAGAACTCGTGTAGAAAGCCATCTTTCGCTTCCTTCGTGTTGGGGACCTTCCCGTCCAGTGCGCGCCGGATCATCAGTAACTCCAGCTCTAGAGAGCTCTCAGGGAAAGGCGACTCCGCAAACCTGGCTTCTTCTGCTGTAGAAAACAATGAAAAGATGATTTAACAGGGTCAAGCAGGGTTCGAAACAGCAGCTTGCGAAAAGCAGTCCATTTTGTAGAACTTGAAATAGAAATTCAGCTCTTCCAATCACTTTGTCAAACTATATTATCATTGAAAAATTACACCATTTTACTGTCAGAAAGTCACACGATTTCACTATTAATAAAAAATCACACTATTTTACTGTCAGAGTCATATTATTCCTCTGTCAAAAAGTCACACTATCTTACTTGTCATAAAGTCACACTATTTTAGCACTGGAAAATCAAACTAATTTACTGTCAGAAAGTCAAACAAACTTTACCGTCGGAAGGCGACGACTGACACACGGATGAGTCGTCAGTGTCGGTGGGCAGGTCGTACTCCCGGTATTCCTTGCTGGTGCGTGGGGATGTCATCGTCTCGCCAGCGTCGCTCTGTTTCTTCACCGACGTCGACGCACTGACAGGGAGATCGTCGTCATCGACGTCAGATTTGTCTTCCTTCTTGTGTTCAGGCGGGGCAAGAGACACGTTCGGAGTGAAATGACGCTCGTATCTGAAAACGGTTGGGGCTCTTTTTTATTTATTTATTATGGAGTGAAAACCCTCAAAACTGGACAATGATGGAACCAAGTAAAAACAGCTGGGCCGAGATTTTTGAAGCTATCTTAGTGCTATATCGTAAAAATCAGACTTATTTTTCTTCTTGTGTTCAGGCAGGGTGAGAGACATTTTCGGAATGAAATGACACTAGTATCTGAAAATAGTTGGGGTTCGTTTTTATATATTTATTATGGAGTGAAAGCCTTCAAAACTGGATAATGATGGAACCAAGTAAAAAGTCTGAGCCAAGATTTGTTAAGCTACTGTAGCATTTACAATATCGTAAAAATCAGATTTGAATGGACTTTCTTCTTGTGTTCAGATGGGGCGAGAAAGACGTTCAGGGTGAAATGGCGCTCATATCTAAAAATGATTGTTGATTTTTATTATTAATATAGAAGTACATTCAGCGAGAAATGTCGCTCATATCTGAAAAGGTTGTGTTTTTTTTAGTTTTTTTTATTATACCCTCAAAACCGGACAATGAAGGAACCAAGTAAAAAGTCTGGGCCCCATTTTTTTAATCTACCTTAGCACTATGATATCGTAAAAAAACAAAGACTTATTTTCCAGTGGGGCAAGAGACACGTTCAGGGTGAAATGGCGCTCGTATCTGAAAAGGTTGGAGGTTTATTTAATTATTATTATAGACAAACGTTTGGAGTGAAATGGCGCTTATACCTTAAAAGTGTTTTTGTTTAGTTTTTTTTTTTATTATACAGTGAAAACAGGACACCCATGGGACAAAGAAAACAAGTCTGGTTACAAGGGGCATCCAGTTCTGTTATACTGTGGGTCCAATTTTAAGGGTTTTCACCATACTTCATGACAGAAGAAGAAAAAAAGTTTGTTTTGATTAACCACACCACTAGAGCACATTGATTTATTAATCATCGGCTATTGGATGTCAAACATATGGTCGTTTTGACACAGTCATAGAGAGGAAACCCGCTACATTTGTTCATTAGTAGCAAGGGATCGTTTATATGCTCCATCCCACAAACAGGATATCACACACCACGGCCTTTAATATGCCAGTCGTGGTGCACTAGCCGGAACAAGAAATAACCCAATGGGTCCACAGAAGGGGATCGATCCCAGACCGACCGTGCATAGAGCGAGCGCTTTACCACTGGGTTACGTCCCACCCTGACAGAAGAAATGCTTTTTTGTAATATTTGTTCATTTATTATTATACTTCATGACAGGACAAAGAGTATATACTTTAATAGTATGAAATAATAACTTAAAAAAGAAGAAACAATAGAAAGAAAAACTACATTTCTTTTCATGTTCTCATGGCGAAATGGAAGGAAATGTTTTATTTAATGACGCACTCAACACGTTTTATTGAAGGATCTTTTATATGCAACATCCCAGACAGAATAGTACATACCACGACTGGTAATCAAAGGCCGTGGTGTGTGTGCTATCCTGTCTGTGGGATGGTTCTTATAAAAGATCCCTTGCTGCTAATCGAAAAGAGTAGCCCATGAAGTGGCGACAGCAGGTTTCTTCTCTCAATATCTGTGTGGTCCGATGCCATATAACCGTAAATAAAATGTGTTGTGTGTGTTGTTAAATAAAACATTTCCTTCGTTCCTGTATGAAGGGTTACCTTTCAGACTCTGAGTATGGAATCACTCGCTCAGGATTGAGTAAAACAGGAGGCCCTTTGTGCAAGTATGACGGCAGAATTCCAGGCACGCTGAAAATAAACATATAAAACATTATGTCATATTAAACAGCATAAAATTACACTGCCAACAGGCTAATCCCTTTTAAAAAACCCAATTATACTTTCATCTTCAGATAGAACATGTTACATTTTTCCATCAGCAGGAAGGGATTTTTAAATTCACTTTTACACAGACACCAGTCCTTCACATCCAAAAACACTATTTTCATCTTAGAAGCATTTTGGGTTGTTTTTTTGTATCTGCTGCAAGCTGCTTTAACTGGAGCCAGAAGTCAGTCCCAGTGTTTCAATATCATTACATACTGATTCAGTGATTGTTCAATGTGCATTATTCAAAACCTGGTGCACTGGCTGGAGCGAGAAATAGCCCAATGGGCCCACCAATGGTGATCTAACGTAACAACAGTTATTGCTTCCATCTTGATTGTACATACATGCATGCGAACTAATTATTTTACAACCTGTGTAACAATACACTGTCAACACACAACCCATACATTAACCGACATTTCATTCAATTAAAACCAATACATCATACGATGCACTAGGATGTCACATCTGGGTCAAATAGATTTCTAAAAGACTCAAGGATTTATCCAGATCTACCGCTGGTCTGAACATACATGTAGGCCCCTTCTCTAAAAAAAACAAAAATGGCACTAATAAGTTCCAAAATTACCTACATTTATATCTAATTCCATCTGTTTTAATAAATTAATTGGTTCTAATAAAAAATGACACTAATAAGTTCCAAAATTACCTATATTTATATCTAATTCCATCTGTTTTAATAAATTAATTGGTTCTAATAAAAAAAATGGCTCTAATAAGTTCCAAAATTACCTACATTTATATCTAATTCCATCTGTTCTAATAAATTAATTTAACAATGGTATATTGCATCATTCAGTGGCCTGAAAACAAATCCCAAATATGATTTACTTGTGCTAATTGTCCCAATCCCATCAGATATGTGATCCTGGTGAAATATCCTGGATAAATCCCACCAGATACGTGATCCTGGCGAAATATCCTGGATAAATCCCATCAGATACGTGATCCTGGCGAAATATCCTGGATAAATCCTACCAGATACGTGATCCTGGTGAAATATCCTGGATAAATCCCACCAGATATGTGATCCTGGCGAAATATCCTGGATAAATCCCACCAGATACGTGATCCTGGCGAAATATCCTGGATAAATCCCAGACACATTTTTAGACCAGAGGGTGGGACATAGCCCAGTGGTAACACACTCGCTTGATGTGCAGTCGGTCTAGGATCGAACCCTGTCAGTGGGGCCATTGGATTATTTCTTGTTCAAGCCAGTGCATCCACGACTGGTGCCACCCCCCCCCCCCCCCCACCCCCACCCGCCGACTTGTTAAGTGTCATAAGTGTCACTGCTCACACAAGACCTTGCCTGTTGGTTTTATTTTGTTTCTAATGAAAATATTAAATTGTTTTGATTAAATTTTATTACCGTAAGTAGTGGTATTTGAACCGAATGTATCATTAGAAAACCGGCCTCGGTGATGTCGTGGTTAAGCCATCAGACATACGTCTGGTAGGTACAAGGTTTGCAAGTCTGTACCGGCTCCCATCCAGAGCGAGTTTTAATTAATGACTTTAGTGGGTTGGTGTAAGACCACTACACCCTCTTCTCTCTCACTAACCACTAACAACTAAACCACTGTCCTGGACAGACAGCCCAGATAGCTGAGATGTGTGCCCAGGTCAGTGTGTTTGAACTTTATTCCGATGTAAGCATGAAATTCAGTTGGAATGAATGAATGAATGAAAGAATAATTCAGAAAGTTTCCAAATGAATATGGAATATGATAACACTAAGAAAGAAATGTTTTGTTTAACGACGCACTCAACATATTTTATTTACGGTTATATGGCGTCAGACATATGGTTAAGGACCACACAGATTCTAAGAGGAAACCCGCTGTCGCCACTACATGGGCTACTCTTCCGATTAGCAGCAAGGGATCTTTTATTTGCACTTCCCACAGGCAGGATAGCACAAACCATGGCCTTTGTTGAACCAGTTATGGATCACTGGTCGGTGCAAGTGGTTTACACCTACCCATTGAGCCTTGCGGAGCACTCACTCAGGGTTTGGAGTCGGTATCTGGATTAAAAATCCCATGCCTCGACTGGGATCCGAACCCAGTACCTACCAGCCTGTAGACCGATGGCCTGCCACGACGCCACCGAGGCCGGTAATAACACTAAGAAATGGACTGACAAATGTTAACTTTGCCTATTTTGATTGACTGGTTTAAAAGATACCTTGCTCCAAATGGAAAAATGTAGCAGGTTTCCACTCTAAGTCTATGTCAAAACTACCAAATGATTGACATCCAACAGCCGATGATTAATGAATCAACGTGCTCCAGTAGTGTTGTTAAAAAAAAATTTAAAACATTTTAGCACATCATGGATTTTTCGCCATGGTCCCATGTCTGATAGGATTGTGAAAATTCACACGAGTATAAATCATACTTAGGATCTTTTTCTCAGGCCACTAAATGATGCAGTACACCACTTAAATCAATTTATTAGAATAGACACAATTATATATATATATATTCAGACGTTTTAGCAAAGAAACTGAATTTTCAGCGCAACTTTCTTTTGGGAAGGGGCCTATTTTCGGACCCACAGAAACTTTGGATAAATCTCTACATGTACTATAGCATCGCTCCTTTCAGGGATGTGACAGGGCCTGGAACAAAACAGCTTACTGCAGCCAGGGTTCAGGGGCCGCTCAAGGGCCCTTGAAGGAAAATTGTTGTTTGTAACCCCTAGAAGTGCCAAAAATTGCATTCAGTGCTAACAAATCTGAACTGGTTATAACTTATAATATAAGGCACACATCATAAACTTGAAACTGTGAAAACATGCAAATGAACCTTGTGTGGTCAACAGTATTGAACATCATGTTTTTGGTTTTTTAGACGAAATGGAAAAGCGCATTTACGTGTTGCAAATGATACTGTTGTTGAAAACAAGTTTGCAAGTTGAGAACAAGAGGCAGTGTTGCGTCATAGCTGTGACCTACGTATCGCTGATGACTTAAGTTAGCTGTTGACATAACAGCCACTGTTCTTACACTTAATTAACCACCTATAGTGAAGCACTGATTATGATGTTAAAACATATCTAGGGGAAGAAATGGGGGGGGGGGGGGGTTTCATAGGGAAAGATAAAACATTTTCCCCCCACTTCTCTCTGCCCATATGGGTAATAATAAGTACTACCGGCGGCAACGGTATTATCAATGTGGATAATGATAATTACAACTGACACATCTCTGACAATCGCCAGCAGCGACGGTATTATCAATGTGGATAATAACAAGTAGTACTGACCCATCTCTGACAATTGCCAATGGCGATGGTATTATCAATGTGGATAATAATAAGTACTACTGACCCATCTCTGACAATCACTGGCGGCGACGGTATTATCAATGTGGATAATAATAAGTACTACTGACCCATCTCTGACAATCGCCGGCGGCATGATCTTCCCCTCTTTTATGGCAGTGAGAACGCTCGGCGACCAGGGTCTGAAAGCAGACATGGAAATCAGGGGCAGATCCCGCCATGGTATGTCGGGGGGTGACGGCGTGCAGTCGTTTTTCAGCCTCTTCTCGTCGCACCCTTCTGGTTCCGGACTCTGCAAAAGAAAGGAATGTTTTCAGGTTTTTTAGACAGTTTAAAAACTGTTTCTAATTTTCATCATTATTCATACATACCTCTCCAATTCTGCAGTGGAGGAGATCACTCAGGTTGTATAGCATTGTTGTGCTAGCACAGTAAGTTGAATAAGACTATTAATGTCATCAACACATCATGATTTGTCCATGGATATTAAGAAAATAAATGTTTAGTAACACCCCTGCACATTGCTTATTCAATGACTAGTAGCAAACGCACGGGGTGGGGTGGGGGGGTGGGGGTGGGGGTGGGGGGGGGGGGGGGGGGGGGTAACGACACCACTGGAGCACATTGATTAATTAATGATTCACTGTTGGATGTCAAAACGGAGGGGACGGATGTAGCTCAGTAGTAAAATGTTAGCCTGATACATGACTGAGCAAGCATCGAACACCATCGATGAGCCCATTGGGCTAACTCTCAAGGACACCACAATAAATAAATAAAAATTAATTTACCTAATCAATACTAAACAAACCTATGTGGGTTGGTAAACTGCAGAAGATTTTACCACTGAAAACTTCAATCACTCTCAATGATGTATTCCCAAGAACAAGAAAAAGTAAGAAAAAAAGCAGATAAGTCTACTCCAGGGTAAAAACATTTTTAGATGAAGAGCCATAATCAATACTAAACAAACCAACGTGTTTGCAAACGGGTGTTTTCACTACTGGAACGCTTCACACTCTATTACTCAATAAAGTATAAATTTTTAGGAAAAATAAGAAAGAAAAAAAGCAGGCAAGTTTACTCGGGGTAAAAACATTTTTAGACAATGTGCTGTAATCAATACTAAACAAACTAACTTGTTAGTAAACTGATGTTTTTACTACTAAAAACTCCACACTATTACTCAATAAAGTATAAATTTTAAAGAACAAAAAGCAAAAAAAAGCAGGCAAGTCTACTCAGATTACATACATTTTTAGACAATGTGTCGTAATCAATAATAAACAAACCAACGTGTTTGCAAACTGCTGATTTCACTACTGAAAACTGCACTCTATTACTCAATAACATAATACCTTCAAGACGTAAATAAAACCATAAGCAAGTCTACCCTAGGGTAAAATTAGTTTTTAGACACTGTGACCTTTTTTTTTTAAGGACATTGCAAGCATAATAATTCCACCACAAGGCAGGCATTCTGTATGTGTAATGACCGACATTTTCTAATCTTTTATGTAAAGTACACTGGGCTCCATTGTGCTGTCGGTCTCCGTGTTCACAATTCGTTTGTGGTATGGCGTGACTTCAACCGTCGTAGTACTGGGTGCATTCAGCGATTAAAGTGGATCGAGCCAAGCCAGTGGGAATGTCTTGTGATGGCCCTCACCTTGTTTGTTCTTTCTTGCATTACTTTTTTTAATGCAGACAGTGAAAAAAATGTGTAGTGTGTGGTATAGCTCACGTACATGGTACACACTATATGGGATATCGTATTTAATCTATGCCTGTATTTTATATCGAATTTAACCTATACCTGTATGTTATACCATATTTAACCTATACCTGTATGTTATGTACAACAGATTAATAAATCTTTCAATTACAATTATTATTATTTCCTATTAAAGTTTACAATTACAATTATTATTATCATAATTATTTACTAAATATTAAACGTTTATAATTAAAATTATTATTATTATTATTTACTATTAAAATTTACAACTATTAGTAATATTAGTAATATTTATTATTAAAGTAAGAAAGTTTGTTTTGTTTAATGACACCACTAGAACACGCTGATTTATTAATCATCAGCTATTGGATGTCAAACATTTAGTAATTCGGACACAGATTTAGAGAGGAAACCCGCTATATTTTTCCATTAGTAGCAAGGGATCTTTTATATGCACCATCCCAGACATGATAGTACATACCACAGCCTTTGATATACTAGTCATGGCTGGTACTTGTGTCACAGGATCGAACCACCTCAGTGGGTCCCCATTCAAGCTGCTGCGTAAGGAAAAATGTAGCGGGTTTCTTCTGATGACTACGAGTCAGAATTACCAAATGTTCGACATCCAATAGCCGATAATTAATAAATCAATGTGCTCTAGTGGTGTCGTTAAACAAAACAAACTTTTTAGTCATGGCTGGAACGAGAAAAAGCCCAATACGCCCACCGACATGGATCAATCCCAGACCGACTGAAGTTTACAATTACAATTATTATTATTTACTATTAAAGTCCTACACGTACACATTACAACACCACTGGGTGGAGTCAAATCTACAGGTAGCCTGACTGAGGTGTTTGGGTCCTTGGGGTCGTAAGATCAAATCCCCTCAGTGGACCCATTCTGTGATTGGTATTTCAAAGGCCGTGGTATGTGCTATTCCATCTATGACATGGTGGATATAAAACATTCTTTGCTACTAATGAAACCATGTAGCAGTCCCATAATGACTAGAAGTAGTTTTGTTTGTGCGTCGCTCGCATAAGTATAGTTTGCGTAACCCATTTTTTATCTGCGCACTGAATTTATGACATCATTTACATGATCATGAGATGGGTTACATAAAAACAAAATGGGTCACCTGAATTAGAAAATTGTTTTCTAATTTTCATTATTATTCATACTTATCTAGTACTAGCACAACAACAGTAACCTCCCACCTGCCCCTAGGTTTTCCCTGGATTCGGTCGTTACAGACTTTGAATCGAGGATAATGGTCTGCCCATGCGCGGATATGGATATACATCCGGCAAGGGAAGACAATTCTGCAGTGGAGGAGATGACTCAGGTTGTATAGCATTGTTGTTGTGCTAGTACAGCAAGTTGAATAAGACTATCTGTTTTTGCGTAACTCATAAATGGTTCATGCAAATTTTCTGAGACCAATCCAATAGCTGATGATTAATAAATCAGTGTGCTCAAACGTTGTTGTTTTTTAAACAAAGAGATAAAAGCTTTTTCTTTTTTATTATATTATCACAACTCAAAATGAGGAATTCTAAACGAATCTGAAAAATTCAATTACTGCAACAAAGAATAAGATGAAAAGCAGACATTGCTTATTGAATTAATTATCAGAAAGCATATTGCGCATTTGCTGCTGGCCCCAGGCTGAAAATTTCAAGCCCTGCTATATAATCGTCCAGGTAATTTCAACAACCATAGTCTACTTAATTTGATGCTTGCATGATGCGACTGTTCAGAAATTATCAAACTGAGTTGGGGAAGTGGGTGGGGTGCAAAATAGGTGCATGTGGGAAGAATAATTGTTCTAACTAGCATAAACAGTATAATAATATAATTAGTTCAATTTCAAAAACAAAATAATTAGATTGTCAAGGGATGATCAACAATTCATCACATGGGGGAGGCAGGGAGTGGGGGTGGGGGGGGTGGGACCAGTCTCGGTGGTCTTGTGGTTAAGCCATCGGACATAATGCTGGTAGGTACTGGGTTTGCAGCCCGGTACCAGCTCCCACCCATCACATCAGGGAAGGAAGGAAGGAAATGTTTTATTTAACAACACTCTCATTTCATTTACGGTTATATGGCGTTGGACATATGGTTAAGAATCACATAGATATTGAGGGAGGAAACCCGCTGTCGCCACTTCATGGACTACTCTTTCCAATTAGCAGCAAGTGTTGTTTTATATGCACCATCCCATAAGACAGGATAGCACATACCACAGCCTTTGGTATACCAGTCGTGGTGCACTGGCTGGAGTGAGAAATAGCCTCACATGGGGGAGGCAGGGAGTGGGGTGGGGACCGGTATCAATGTCTCGTGGTTAAGCCTTTGGATATAATGCTGGTAGGTACTGGGTTCACAGCCCGGTACCAGCTCCCACCCAGAGCGAGTTTTAACGACTCAATGGATAGGTGTCAGACCACTATACCCTCTTCTCTCTCACTATAACTGCTAACAACTAACCACTGTCCTGGACAGATATCCCAGATAACTGAGGTGTGTGCCCAGGACAGCGTACTTGAACCTCAACTGGATATAAGCATGGTACTAAACCTGAAATGAGCTGTAGTCTACAGGTACAGTGAAACCTCTCAAAACCAGACCCTCTGTAAACCAGAATTCCCTCAAAACCAGACCCTCTGTAAACCAGAATTCCCTCAAAACCAGAAATTGTTCACGGTCCCTTTTTAAAAATCAGTACACAACTTAACCTCTCTTAAACTGGATACCTCTTAAAACCAGACATTTCACTTTGTCCTGAGGGTGTCCGGTTTAGAGGGGTTTCACTGTATAACCAATTAGTAGGTTACTGGGTATTTACTTCAGGCCTCTGAGAACTGAAAATCTGCGTGACCCATTTATCGGTTATGCAGAAAGAAAATCCAGGTAACCCATTTCCTTTTTGTGTAACCCGTTATATATCTAAATAAATGGCAATCCAAATTTTGCACTAACAAAAAATAGGTTACACAAAATTACATTTGTGCGACAAAAGCACAAATGAAACGATCGTTCTCGCAATTTTCGGAGGCCTGTACTTAAGTTATTCTTTGTACTAATTTACCATTGCAAGATGATCTGGATTTTCGAGTGCTGGAGAGGGATTCAAGGACATTCTGTTTAAAACAGCTGTACTGTGAAATGTAGGTTAATTTAAGATGATGAAATCTGAACACACAATTTTCTGTATACATTTTTTTTCACAAACGTCATGTAACCAGATAGGCTGGTTGTCAGCCCCTCTATAATTATATAACTGTGTGTAGATAGGGCCTAAGGTGTATGGATGCCGTGCAAGCAAGGACTGATGATGCTATATATGGGCTTAAAAGATAAAATATTTGAACCATCTTTTCTAAAGTAAATCGGTCAGCTTTCATTCATATGTACTTCCATATCACGCGTGACAGTGAATCGGTGCAGAAGGTTCAAATCCTGCCAACTGACAATCTGTGTTTTTAAACTTTTGTTCTTTTTTGTTAAATTTAAAGGTGGGGTCAACTCAAACAAGAGCCTTATGTGTTGGAAAGATGCATACCCAGACCACCAACACGTACTGACACTTTAACAAATGAAAAATGCGTAATTTTAGAGTTAATAAAAAAAACCATGATTATTCCTGCTAACTGGGGGCAGCCATTTTGTTTTGTTTTGTGACGTCCGGTGGTATAGCTTGGGGCGAAGTGACGTCAGCTCCGTCCATCTGCTCTATGCACAGTGTAAACAAACGCTCTAATTTACGACAAGGCGCTTCGCTTTCATCAACCTGACTTGTAAAACAACATAAATGACTTGATAGTATAATAAACTATTTAACTATATATATTTCAGTTTGCATCAATAGAACGAAATGGAGTTATAGTATTTTTATTTTTTTAAAAATCCAAAGAAAAAATGCATATTATTAGGCCTATTGGTAGGGTATGTTCGACAAAAATGACCACTCACGATACCCAAGTGATACTTTTCTTTTCTTTGGGACAATGTAATTGGTCAGTTTTGTGATTTTAGATGGGAAAGTCTACTTAATCAAGGGTTTTACAGAATTACTTACAGTAATAAAGCAGGACGATTTGAAGGGTATCCGTGCGGTTATCACACAATACCCTGTGATCTTATTAAAAGAGGCACATCTTTTTAGTGTGTCTAGACAGTGTCTGGGGACCATCTAAATATACACCTGCCAATCAGGAACCACAGGTACAGGCCACAGAAAGAAAAGACCAATTAACCAAGAAAACACTCTGATTATTATTTCAGTACATGGGTTAATTTATGTACAAAACATAATAGTTATTTCAACACTTTGACAATGGTGGTTTATTTTGTATAGAAAAATAATATATAATTGTTGTTGGCTTACTAGGTTGGCTATTATTACAGAACATTGCGATGCATCCGCAAAAATCAGGTATGTTTTGTTTCTTCAGTTCGAAGACTAATTCCTGATGTGACACGTTAGGTATTACGTAACCACCAGCTCACCAGAGATGAAAATTCACTGGGATGGTACAAAATGGCTGCGCCCGTTATATATAATAGCCGTCACATTTAACGTTTTATTAATTAACTATACGATTATACTTGTTGATATTAAGCAATAATGTGCATTATACATCGTTGAATATGCATACCAGGCCAAATGCCGTAATTGTCCCCTCCTTTAAAGTTGCTTTGTTTAATGACACCACTAGAGCACAATGATTTATTAATCATCGGCTATTGGATGTCAAAAATTTCGTAATTTCAATATTAAGTCTTAGAGATGAAACCTGCTACATTTTTCCATTAGAAAAATTGGATTTTTCATATCCACCATCTCACTGACAAGACAGCATATACCATGGCCTTTTTATAATCTAGTTGTATTGCATTGGCTGGAACAAGAAATAGCCCAATGGGTCCACTGACGAGGATCGATCATAGACCAACCGCACATCAAAGTGCATGAAATAGAAAATATAGGAAATGTTTTATTTAACAATGCATTCAACACATTTTTTATTTATGGTTATATGGCATCAGACATATGGTTAATTAAGGATCAAATACACACATATATATATATATATATATATATATATAAAGAGGACACCCACTGTCACCACTTCATGAGCTACTCTTTTCAATTAGCAGCATGGAATCTTTTATATGCACCATCCCACAGACAGGATAGTACATACCACAGCCTTTGTTACACTAGCTATGGAGCACTGGTTGGAATACAAAACAGCCCAATGGGGCCACCAACGGGGATCGATCGCACATCAAGCGAATGCTTTACCACTGGGCTACGTCCTGGCCCCAAAGTGCATGAAACACAATGTCCAATTTCAAAACATTTCAAACCCATAACCACCTAATACCGGCACTTACAGTCTGTTTTGTTTCTATTATGTTCTCTCAAATTATTTTTTCATAGGAAGCCTGTTAGCAGGGAAGTACAGTGAACTGTATAGTATTCAGGTGTACTGGACCGTGTCACCTGCACTCAGGTAATTAGTAAACACTGTTGAAGCGAATCCGTTACAACTCCTTTAATGGGAACATCACTATTCTGATTTAATAAAAAGTCCATATCACTAAATTCTGATTAATAGAAAGTCAATCGGGTGTTGTTGGTGCAAACCAATTAGAATGAAAGATCTGTGATAAAATCCCAGCTGATTATGAACGTCATTCTGACTCGCATGTTTTGCCCAGAGGTTGTTTTGACCAGTAACAGATGTAGGTATTTTCTCCCATCCTAATCAGTAGGTGTGTCACGATACACTTACCTCACGATACGATACCGATATCTATCATGATACACAACCCGCGATACGATACATATCATAATACATAGCCCACGATACGTAATGCATCACGATACACAACCCGCAATACAGTACATATCACGATACACAACCCGCGGTACAGTACATATCACGATACACCACCCGCGATACAGTACATATCACGATACACAACCCATGATATGATACGTATCACGATGCACAACCTGCAATACAGTACATATCACGATAGACAACCCATGATACAGTACATATCACGATACACAACCCGCGATACAGTACATATCACAATACACAACCCGCAATATGATATGTATCACGATACACAACCCGCGATACAGTACATATCACGATACACAACCCGCGATACAGTACATATCACGATACACAACCCGCAATATGATATGTATCACAATACACAACCCGCAATACAGTACGTATCATGATACACAACCCGCGATACAGTACATATCACGATACACAACCCGCGATACAGTACATATCACGATACACAACCCGCGATACAGTACATATCACGATACACAACCCGCGATACGATACATATCACGATATACAACCCGCGATACAGTACATATCACGATACACAACCCGCAATACGATACATATCACGATACACAACCCGCGATACAGTACATATCACGATACACAACCCGCGATACAGTACATATCACGATACACAACCCGCGATACAGTACATATCACGATACACAACCCATGATACGATACGTATCATGATACACAACCCGTGATACAGTACATATCATGATACACAACCCACGATACAGTACATATCACGATACACAACCCGCGATACGATACATATCACGATACACAACCCGCGATACAGTACATATCACGATACACAACCCATGATACGATATGTATCATGATACACAACCCGTGATACAGTACATATCATGATACACAACCCACGATACAGTACATATCACGATACACAACCCGCGATACGATACATATCATGATACACAACCCGTGATACAGTACCAGAGTTCGACAAATCCGCTAGCCCGACGCCCGTGGCTAGTGGTTTTTAAGTTCGGGCTAGTGAGAAACGCAAAACCACTAGCCCCTGCGGGCTAGTGGTTTCCCCCCTCCTCTCGTCATCGCTCGATCGTGGGTTTTTTTTTTTTTCTTTCTTTCTTTTTCTCTCGGCTGAAATTTCGTTTAATAAATTTGATTGTGATGTTTGTCATCGAATAATATCAACAACGCAATCAGTATATACTAATAATCCACTTGAGCTAGGTCTGCAAACTGCAGTAACATGCTATCTCTACATCGTCACAGTTACAGCATGCATTGTTTACCTTTCCCTTTCAAGTTTCTGGCACAGGAAATAAAGTCTAATGACATGCGTGTTTTGATTGGTTAGACACGTCACGTGGTAGTTAATCTCGCACATATGTTTTAGGCTAAGAACTTGGAAATCACCAATCGCGACGACAGGTTAATCTCAATCAAGTAAACCTCAGCCATGCTTTGAATTTCAGTGTTTGTTTTATTTACCTATTGTTTTCTAATTTAACACTTCGCTGACATGTGGTTATCGGCAATCAGGAAAACAATTTACTTTAATGGTAACCGCACATGCACTGACTCGGCTTGGCCTATTACATGTAGCGGTTTGGATAATACGGCATAGCTGCCGATACAAGATAATACCTTTTTTGTTCATCAATTAACAACGGATTAGATGTCGCCACTATATTCATTTGATATCGGTCTGACACGGGATAATGCCCTGTATTTGGCATCACCGTTCCTGGCGACATAAATAGTAGGCCCTAAATATATAACCCAACTACCAAATACACTGAACCATCTATTACCGGGTGTCACACTGTCGTATCCTCATTTAAATTTAATTATTTTGATAGTGTGTTTAGATACCAACCAAGAGTTTGCTCAATTATTTTTCCCCGGGGGAGGGCAAAAACGAAAACGGGACAATGACGATGGATCACACTTGACAAAAGACAAAACGTACGACACGACAAAACTGAAAGTTACATGATTTAAGTGTTTGTTTTATTTTACTGTTATACTCGTAAATGTGTAATGTTACAAAAATTATATAAAAATCCAGTTATAATTGATCAGGAATTTGGGCTAGTGCTTTATCTTGGTGGGCTAGTGGTTTTCACAAACCCACTAGCCCTGTGGCTAGTGACTTTTCAAAATATTTGTCATACTCTGAGTACATATCATGATACACAACCCACGATACAGTACATATCACGATACACAACCCACGATACGATACATATCACAATACACAACCCGCAATACAGTACGTATCATGATACACAACCCGCGATACAGTACATATCACGATACACAACCCGCGATACGATACATATCACGATATACAACCCGCGATACAGTACATATCACGATACACAACCCGCAATACGATATGTATCACTATACACAACCTGTGATACAGTACATATCACGATACACAACCCGCAATACAGTACATATCACGATACACAACCTGCGATACAGTACTTATCACGATACACAACCCGCGATACAGTACATATCACGATACACAACCCATGATACGATACGTATCACAACCCGTGATACAGTACATATCATGATACACAACCCACGATACAGTACATATCACGATACACAACCCGCGATACGATACATATCACGATACACAACCCACGATACGATACGTATCACGATACACAACCTGCGATACAATACGTATCACGATATACAACCCGCGATACAGTACATATCACGATACACAACCCGCGATACAGTACATATCACGATACACAACCCATGATACGATACGTATCACGATACACAACACGTGATACAGTACTTATCATGATACACAACCCACGATACAGTACATATCACGATACACAACCCACGATACAGTACATATCACGATACACAACCTGCGATACGATACGTATCACGATATACAACCCGCGATACAGTACATATCACGATACACAACCCACGATAAGATATGTATCACGATATACAACCTGTGATACAGTACATATCACGATACACAACCCGCGATACAACCCATGATACTATACATATCACGATACACAACCCCGTGATACAGTACATATCACGATACACAACCCATGATACGATATTTATCACGATACACAACCCGCGATACAGTACATATCACGATACACAACCCGCGATACAGTACATATCATGATATACAACCCGCGATACAGTACATATCATGATACACAACCCGCGATACAGTACATATCACGATACACAACCCGTGATACAGTACATATCATGATACACAACCCGCGATACAATACGTATCACGATATATATCCCACGATACAATACGTATCACGGTACCTGATTCACAAGATTTTTTACACGTAAAACAAGAAGTTGAAGCTTAGTTGATGTGATTTTAAAATAAGAAATAACCCTGATAAAAGAGAAACACTGATTAATGTAGAAATACCACATCATAGACATATTGAAGTAAGCAGACACATATTCTCAGTCCAGTCGGTTTTTTGTGAAGAAAATACATGTAACTTGTCAATATGTACATAGCAGTACAAATTGGTATTGGTAAATGAGTATGTGTTGGTAATATTAATATACAATAAAAGTAATGTCTAATATTAATATAGGAATCGACACATAGTCAAAATAGGAATAGATACACAAGCAAGGGTATCGTGTATCGTATCATCAACAGTATTATCGTGATGCATCGATGTATTGTGACACCCATCCTAATCATTGTCCCACAACGGCTGGGTTGTCATCCCGTATATGTTTCAAGGTGCGAGATTCACCCTTAAAGGGTGGGGTCTAGGGTCTGCAGGTCACCGGCTTCAGTTGTTTCGTGGTTAAGCCATCGGACATAAGGCTAGTAGGTACTGGATTTACAGCCTGGTACCGGCCTCGGTGGTATCGTGGTTAAACCATCTGACATAAGGCTGGTAGGTACTGGATTCACAGCCTGGTAACGGCTTCAGTCGTGTCGTGGTTAAACCACTGGACATAAGGCTGGTAGGTACTGGATTCACAGTCTGGTACCGGCTTCAGTGGTGTCGTGGTTAAAGCATCGGACATAAAGCTGGTAGGTACAGGATTCGCAGCCTGGTACCGGCTTCAGTGGTGTCATGGTTAAGCCATCAGACATAAGGCTGGTAGGTACAGGATTCGCAGCCTGGTACCGGCTTCAGTTGTGTCATGGTTAAGCCATCAGACATAAGGCTGGTAGGTACAGGATTCGCAGCCTGGTACCGGCTCCTACCAAGAACGAGTTTTAATGACTTAAAGGGTAGGTACAAGACCACTACACCCTCTTCTCACTCTCTAACCACTAACCAGCTAACAACTAACTCCCTGGACAGACAGTGCTGATAGATTATGTGTGTGCTCAGGACAGTGTTTGAACCTTAATTGAATATAAGCACGAAAATAAAATGAAATTGAAATGAAAGACCTGCAGGTGCTTGTTCACCTGCAGGATGACATTTTAGGGAGGTCACATAGGGGTAAATCCCTTTCCTATTTATTAGATATATTTTAAGGCATCTGGTAGCAACAGGTTTCACAAGTGCACCATTTGGAAGGGAAAGTTTCCTCAGACAAGCAAAGTGTACCTCAGTGGATGTCCAATGGACAAGTACAAATGTTCAATGCAGTTTCATTTTGTGCTATTAAAAACATTGACTTTGTACTTGATTAAAACTAATAATTTATTTGGATATAAGGATGGAAGGAAGGAAGGAAATGTTTCAATTAACGACACACTCGACACATTTTATTTACGGTTATATGGCGTCAGACATATGGTTAAGGACCATACAGATATTGAGAGAGGAATCTCAGTCGCCACTTCATAGACAGAATAGCACATACCACGGCATTTGATGTACCAGTCATAGTGCACTGGTTGAAGCGAAAAATCGCCTAATGGGCCCACTGACTGGGATCGATCCCAAATCTACGGTGCATCAAGCGAGCACTTTACCACTGGGCTACAGCCTGCCTCTGTTGACAATGTAAACACTATTCATACAATCCAGGCCTGCACAAATTAAAAATCTGCATAACCTGAAAAGGGGTTATGCCAAAAGATTTAGCATAACCTATTTTGGTTTGCATAACCGGGGTTTTTTCTTTATAATTAAAAACAAAATATATATATACTTAATTATGAGAAACAAGAGAGTGGCAATGGTAAGTAAAAAGTATATGTATACAAATGTTTAAGAGATTTAAAAATAATAATAATAATTAGAACTAAATTGTAATAAATTACCAAAACATAGTGAATGTCAGGCTTGACCTATTATATAAAACACATCATCATGTGTGCACAACTACGTGTGAATAAATAAGAATTCACTGCAAGGCAATCTCTTACCATTACTTTTATAGCATTAGTCTTTTATGTGTATATAATGTCATGACATTCAGTCCTGAGTGGGAGACTCGGTACCACCTTCCTCATCTGAGGAACAGTGGATACTGATACTGTCACTGTTAATATCACTGACACTGTCGTCATCGTCACTGTCACTATCCGATTCGGAATTACAGTTAATAATAGGGTCACTGTGACTCTGGTTTATCCTGGTTGCTGATTCAGTTCCAGATTGTAATGACCAATGTACCTACTGTGCAAGATATTTATACAAACTTGACTGGTTACGTTACACGCTACGAAAAAGCACTGCGTCGGGAACAAGTGTAATGTTTGTACTCGCGATAAAAATATGTTGGTACATTGCCGGGATTAATAATTCAGTAAATTTTACACGAACGGTAAATCGGTTATGACAAATAAAATGGCATAACCGATCAATGAACGAAACGGCCGTTCGTGCAATTTGTGCAGGCCTGCAATCCTATCTATCTATCTATATATCTATATATATATATATATATATATATATATATATATATATATATACATTAATGGAATTATACAAGAACATTTAGAAAATACTAGGGTCCAGACAGTTCATAGATTATTTTTTTCATTTATTTATTTATTTATTATATTGGTGTAGAAATTGTAAAAACATGAGATTGGACATTTTCATTGCGAGTGTGATTGTGAAACAAAAACACATGAGTCTCACAGCAAAAAAAAGTGAGAGTTGACAGGTCTGTGATTGGTATATCAAAGGCCACAGTATGTGCTATGTTGTCCTGCCTGTGGGAAAGTGCATAATTTTATATAGAATCCCTTGCTAATAATGGGACAATGTAGCGGGTTTCCACTCTAAGGCTATATGTAAAAATTATCATATGTTTGACATCCAACAGCCAATGTTTAATAAATCAATGTGCTCTAGTGGTGTGGTTAACAAAAATCGAAAAGTTTACAAACGAATTCTGACCCACACGTTTTGTTCAGTAACCACAAATGTGTAATACAACTGTAAACCACAGGTGTGTAATATGCATGGCTTCATTCCAGCAGCATGCTACACATCTGTTGTGTTTACAGAGGACAGTGTGTCCTAGAAAAGCCTTCGGGCTGCCAACTGGGAAATTATCGGCACATGTACAAGCTTGTCCTTGTCACGTCAGGGACATACCAAAAATCAGGAAGGAAGGAATGTTTTATTTAATGACGAACTCAAAACACTTGCCATTTTTTAACTCGTAGTCTCAGCAGAAATTTGCTATATTTTTTTTTCCATTTGCTGCAAGGGATCTTTTATACGCACTTTCACACAGACAGACCAGGCAACAGCTTGTTTAAAATTATGTTGTTGTTCGCTACACAAGTTTCAGAGACCACTAGAAAATTTTAAAACATTAAAGGGACACACCCTAATTACGGCTAGTTGTTAACCATTACGGCGTTGTTTTTCGCTATTAAACCCATTTTTTCACAAATAAAATTGCACTTTACTTACCATTTATTATTTAGAATATACATTTCCATTCACCTGAAGTGGTTTTTTGGTAATTCTGGTAATCCTGGTGTTTGTAATACCACAAAATGCATTTTTCGTATTTCTGAAAAACGGGTGCACGTTTGATTGATTGATTTCAACTTATTTTCGTGCTTATATCCAATTACGGTTCAAGCACGCTGTCCTGGACACACACCTCAGCTATCTGGGCTGCCTGTCCAGGACAGTGGGTTAGTTGTTAGTTTGTTAGTGGTTAGTGAGAGAGAAGAGGGTGTAGTGGCCTTACACCTACCCATTGAGCCCTTAAGAACTCGCTCTGGGTTGGAGCCGGTACCAGGCTGCGAACCCTGTACCTACCAGCCTGTAGTCCGATGGCTTAGCCACTGCGCCACCGAGGCACGTTTGAGAAAAAAACGTTGAGCAGACAAGGTCTAATCTATTTTTAGACGGGATATTTGTCACAGACGTTGGTATACCACGTGACCGTTATCATTTTGGTTCGGTTTGTTTTCTCGTGCACGGTTCGCGCAATCAACATCCGATTTGTTGTTGTTCATTTGTGAGATTTTTCTTCACAGTTCGTAAACATTTTCAGTAACAATAAAGTTCAGACAAGTAAGTATCTCAATACAAAACGTTACAAACCCTTAAAACCAATAATTTTGCTAAGTCCTACGATATCTGGAGAGGGGATACAACCAGGACAGAACAGTTGGAACATGTCCAGGAGAGGTGAAAAGAACGCACCCCAAGTCTGTGAAATTTGTCGTGACGTAGGCATTGTTGTGCTTCGAGCGACATCTACCGGTGACATCAGAATACAAACTTTCAAAATTATTTCAAGCAATTGGGACATGGGGATTCCCATGGTATTTATCGATATAAAACCTGCTTTTTCACTCCATTTGATAAAAACGTGATCTAAGTGTGTTACAGGTTTGTAGATTAACCAAATTATAATTTATTTTCGCTGGATGGAACTAGGGTGTGCGGCTTTAAATAGTACATTGTAGTTGCTAATCAATTTTCACTCGACTACAAATATCGCTAGTCAAGATTTTTAAAACAAAATATTCACTGCAGAACAGCACATACCAAGACCTTTGATACACCAGTTGCGGTGCATGGATTGGAATGGGGAGAAAATAAACTATTAGCAAATGGGTCCACTGCGGTGGTTCGATCCTACAACACAAGCACCTCAGGCGAGCACTCTACCGCTTGAGCTAGATCCCGCCCTCTGAATACAGAAAGCCTGTTTTTTACTTGCTCACAATATAACTATGGTACATGTATTTACAGTGTACTTAAACACCTGTGTTTAATAAGAAAAACAGGCTTCATAAATTTATCCGGATATGTCTACAGAAAGCAGCTCAGGAGCATTTCTTGGCAGACGTGACTCTGGTATGCTTGTTTATGTCATAAGCCTGGGGTATGTACATGTATATATGTAACCGTTATGTCATTTCTGGCTCGGCCAACACAGGTATGCGCTAAGTAATCACTCTACGTGGTTACATCGGTGACTGGTATTACACTGCCGTGACATACGAAAGTTATTTGATGATGTATACAGTATACACATGTATGCTCCATACCAGTACGTGCAATCAGTCCGGTGTTTTAAAAGCAGCTGAGCTAAATTTCTCAAAGACCTCATTTTCAGATAAAAGAAAGGGATTTTCTATTGAACATTTAAAAGGCAGGTCTATTCAATGTGGGTTGGGAGCCCCCAAAAAACATTCTCCATCACTGGAAAGGAAAGGAATTTTGTTTCAACCATTTAATATATTACAATATTTATACTATATAAATTCACATGCTAAAATTCACTCTTCACAAACTAGTCTCAGGGGAGTTTTAATTTTTTTGGGGGGGACACATCATCTGATCCCTGGTTTAATAAAAAAAATAATAATAAAAAAAAAAATCTGGGCATCAAGACAAAACTGGTTACAAGACTGGTTACTAAAAGTGAGATTAATTTTTTTTTTATATTTACAACATGGGATGTACAGGAAGGGCATAGTGGCATACCAGTTAGAGCATAGTGGCATACCAGTTAGAGCATAGCGGCACACCAGTTAGAGCATAGCGGCACACCAGTTACAGCATAGCGGCACACCAGTTACAGCATAGCGGCACACCAGTTAGAGCATAGTGGCATACCAATTAGAGTATAGTGGCATACCAGTTAGAGCATAGTGGTATACCAATTAGGGTACCATGGCATTTTTCTTGAACATGCCAGGCTTAGCATTTTATTTTAATTTGGCAAAATAATTTTATGAAATAATTGATATTTTGTTTTATAAAAATAAATGGGTTTATGCAATTTTTTTAGATTTAGCAGATAATTTGGTGAAACTTTCTGCTTATCCCAAGCTAGCCCTGCATGTTGTCAACGTTCTTGCCATCAACAAATTTATCAGGGCACAATGATAAGTACGTAACAAGAGCACATGCCATCATCAGGGAAGGAAGGAAGGAAATGTTTTATTTAACGACGCACTCAACACATTTTATTTACGGTTATATGGCACCGGACATATGGTTAAGGACCACACAGATATTGAAAGAGAAAACCCACTGTCACCATTTCATAGGCTACTCTTTTTTATTAGCAGCAAGGGATCTTTTATATATACACCATCCCACAGACAGGATAACACATACCACTGCCTTTAGGTATACCAGTCGTGGTGCAATGGCTGTGATGTGAAATAGCCCATCATCAGGGCTGGATTCAGCCTGACCCAGCAGAAACACATCCCTCCACTAGACTGGTTTAGGCCACATTGGGAACTAATCAAATAGTTCGCTGATCTTATAGGGCTGCGCTCTGAAAAAATTCAAACCTTGGGGGTGATGAGGAGAGACAATGATATCTCCAGGAAGTTATGTCCCTACCCGAATCTGGGACATAATTGATTTCCAACATTGGGTGTTTAGATTCAGGATAAACATTTTGAAGCCTTCTATTTCACCAGCATGGTTTATCCTGGGAAAATCTCATCATTCAGCACTTAGAAGCACTAACACTAGAGTGGCCTGTCACTCATGCGTGGGACATTTTCAGCATAAAATCTGTGCATTCTGTCAGTTAGTGTCATACTTTTGATAGTGAACACTCGTAATTAAAGTGTCACTGGCTGAGGCACATCAAAACCACACCAGGAGACTGGGCCACTTCAACTGGGCAGCGGCTACTCTCTGAAACTGATGAGGAATTATCACAGACCTAACTGCCATTACCATTCCAGCTTATCAGTAGCAGACCACAGATTGACCATTTGTTGGAACGAGGCTCAGAGGGGGTAGACATTTTCAGAGACAGGGTAGACATTTACAGAGAGGCCGTAGACATGTATTCTGTCATCAGGTGGGGGGCATAGCATGGTCTAAAAGTGGGGGGGAGATATGAACCAAACAGACTCTTTTGTCAACATTTTCCCTGGACATGAATATGAATAACCCAATGTTTAAAATTTGTTTTACCTCAGCAAGGAGGTTTGTTAGAACACCAGTGCCATAGCTAGCCCTGATTTGTACTCATTCACTCGCTCAGTCTTGAGCAGAAGTACGGATTAGATGAAGGTCACTGGTTTATCGATCAGATTCATTCGGGGATGGGTGTGGCCATTCCATCATTAACACCTGTTAGATCACATAAACAACTTGCAGGATCATCAACAAGACAACGACGTCAACAAGACAATCAAGTCAGTGACACCATCTCACCGTCTCTCCCTCTCTCTCTCTCTCTCTCTTCCCCCCCCCCCCTCTCTATCCCCCTCTCTTTCTCTCTCTCCCTCTGTCCCTGCCTCTCTCTCTCTTTCTCTACCTACCTCCTCTCTCCCTCTCCCTCCCTCTCCATCTCTCCCTCTCTCCACAAACAGTGATTTAAATTTTAATTCCACATGCAGATTGGGAAATAGAGTATGAATAGGACTTAAGACTAGTTAAGGAGAGTCATTCTTAGCTTCCATTAGCATGTGAATTTTTAAATAAAGCACTATCTTAAAATGTGCAAGTCACCACCCATGACCAAGTCCCTTTAAGGACAGCAAAACAGCAATTATGATGTCTGCCAGCTGTCTGTAGCTCAGTGTGTGGATGTGGGGTCGGGTTTTGTGTGAGGTAATGCCCAGATTTAACCAAACAAAAGCCCTCCAGCCAGAAGCATTCAACAGCATACAAATCAGGTGACCTCCACTAATCCCCGCTAAGTACCACAAAACCTATTACAGGACTGTACAGTGGTGGAGGCAGACAGGGTGGGTGACTAATCCTCTTTAAGTGCCACAAAAAACTGATCATAGACTAATTGCATAATGTTGTGAAGGAATCAAATGGATGGATTGATGAATGGATGTTTAACGACACCCCAGCCCAGGGCAAAAGTATATATTGACTATTGGGTATCAAGCAAAGATATACGTGTGGAGTCTCACCAGCCTTGGTTGCATCATGGTTAATTAAGCAACCCGGTACCAGCTCCCACCTAGAGCGAGTTTTCACGACTCAATGGGTAGGTGTAAGGCCATGGCACCTTCTTCTCTCTCACTAACAATTAACAACTTACCCACTGTCCTGGACAGACAGCCCAGATAGCTGAGGAATTATAGAAACGTAAAATAAAATTCACTTCTTAACGCCCACCTCACCACCCCCCACCCCCCCCAACTACAACAACAAATCCCAGCTACAGCCCTGGACAAGCAAAATGTACATCATTGGTTGTCCAGTGGACAATTAACAAATTTCAATGCAGTTTTATTTTGAGCAGTCAAAAAGATGGTTCTTGTGCTTGAATAAAACAAATCATTTCTTTGGACAAGTAGGTTTTGTAAACAGACTTCTCTGATGGCCTAGTGGAAAAGTCTGCTTATTTAGATTTCTAGATGTACTTGTCCGGTAGACTAGTGAACGATTCTGCTCATTTCTATCGCTGTTTTATATGCATTTTCCCCACAGACAGGAAAGCACATACCACGGCCTTAGACCAGTTGCAGTGCACTGGTTGGAATGAGAAAAAACATCAGCTGAATAGATTCACCGAGGTGATTCAATCCTGTGATGCAAATACTACAAAACTGATTGCAATATAACTATATATTTATTTTAGGGTTTGTTGGGGCATTGGGTTTTTGTGGTTTGTTTGGGATGGGATGGGTTGGGTTTTGTTGGGGGGTGGGGGGGTGGGGGTCTGGGGTAATAGCAACTGGTCTCAAACCAAGCAACATGACAAAAACTAAATTTAATAAACTGTTTTGGTTTGTTTTGGGTTTTTTAAATAAGGTTTGTTTTAATTTTAAAATAATGAGGGTTTTTTAATAGAATAGAATGTAATTTAAAAGAAACATTTTTAAAAATTAAAAATATAATAAATAAAAAATATAATAAAGACATAAAATTCAGATAAATATCTTTTTGTTTTTATTCCTGATATTATTTATTAACTGTTAACAAATACAGGTAATAGGCCTTAATTTAATATTCTGAACTTTATTTCATGTTCATCTATCTTATTTACCAATGACAAGATATCAAATCTGAGCTTAGTTACAGTCAGTAGCTGTGGAATAAAATAACAAAAACAAAAACCTTGTAAAACAATTTAAGCCCATCATAAATCAACGTTAGCCAGCCGGCGAGCCCCGGAATTCCAAGGTAGCCGTCGCCCCATAACGTAAAAACAAGACCAGTTGAGGCGCGGGAATGTGCACGTGGTGTGCTATTTACCCAGCTTTGTTTGATCTGTGCCGACAGTGCGGGATTTCAATGGCAGCGATCTCGCGCGCCGATCTGTCCCGTCTAGCCGGTGAAATATACAGATAGTAGAGTGAGCGCGCGACCTGCCAAATCAGCTGGTTCCTCGCATCAGAACAATCGGACGAAACGCAATTTTACACCAAGGTCGACTATGTACAGAGACTTCTCGCATCATTGTTTTGGTTTCGTACACAACAGATAACAATGGAAATATTACATATCCAACGGTAATGTTTAGTATGATATAGGCCTATCTGACAAATGGCACTTTTCATTTATTTC
The DNA here is from genome assembly GCF_016097555.1 of Gigantopelta aegis. Lineage (NCBI taxonomy): Eukaryota > Metazoa > Mollusca > Gastropoda > Neomphalida > Peltospiridae > Gigantopelta > Gigantopelta aegis. Next base: position 7,806,691 of record NC_054713.1, on the reverse strand, counting down.
ATCTTTAAAATCTTACTTAATTTAAAAATAGAAAAACATATCGATATGTAAACCCATACTAAACAGAGTTGTCTGCTCATTATAGAATTCAGAATTATGTTGATAGGGTGGAGTTCACTGAAGGGGGAGGGGGGGAGTGGGTGTCTATTTTTAAAAACCTGATCGTCAGATTGTGGTCAACAGTACTCTCTCTCTCTCTCTCTCTCTCTCTCTCTCTCTCTCTCTCTCTCTCTCTCTCTCTCTCTCTCTCTCTCTCTCTCTCTCTCTCTCTCTATGTGTGTACGTGTGTCCGTCTCCTTCCCTCTCTTACACACACGCATTTTGAGTAATGCACATGTCTATAAATAGTATTATAAAGAGACACTCTTCTTGTTTTTTTTGTTTTTTTGTTTGTTTTTTTACACTCAGTCACACTTTCTACATCATTAACTGTACGGGAGAGCGGAAAGAAGTTGGGGGAGGGGGGAGGACTCTGCTCTCAGATCAAGATGGCGGCACGCCCAGACAAAAAAGTAAACATGGAACGCAACACCGACGCGCCGCAGATCTAAAAATAAACTCGCACGGGGGAGACATAACGTTGTAAAGAACAGTGACGCCTTGTTATTTGCGTGATCGGCCAAATTTCACCCAGTTGTTGACGTTTTGTCCACATGTTTGCAAGTTGGAATATTACAATCGATGAACGGAAAAAAGAGAAAGAGGAAAAAAGAGAAAGAGGAAAAAAAGGCCACGGTCTGTGCTCTGCATTGAAAAGCCAGCAAAGCACAAGACACGATATTCTATCAGGGTTTCTGCCAGAAGGTATGGAGAGTAAAATGACATACCCTAAAAGCTAGGAAATTAATGAATATATTTTTACGATTTTAGGATTGATGATGGCAATCGAACGGCTATTTGTAATTGGTCAAAGCACATGTATGAAATGCGGTGTTGTTACACCGTGCCCTCATATTATATTCTGGCAGAAAGCCAGTATATGGAAGATTAAAAACATCCATGTGAAGATTCTTCCTCCAGGATCGTACTTAGCGGGGGTGGCAGGAACAGCGACTAGTACATAAAATAGGGGAGATGCCATTTTGTCAAGCTGGACATTGTTATTGGTCCCCGCGATCTCTTTCCACCCCAACCATGATTTAAAGCCATTATGACATGTAGGGTCCAATATGTGTTGTTTCTTCTATACTCCCTCCCTACAATTTTTTTTCAATTAAGCAATTTATGATGGACAGATAAATTTATGGTACTGACATTTTGGTGTATACTGGCACATGTGTATGATATATATATTATTATTGATGTTAAAATAAGTTGAGATAGTTGGAAAGAATGTTTGTTTTGTTTAATGACACCACTAGAGCACATTGATCAATTAATCTTTGGCTATTGGATGTCATTTTGTAATTTTGACATGGAGTCCTAGAGAGGAAACCTGCTACATTTTTCTATTAGTAGCAGGGGACCTTTTATATGCCCCATCCCAGATAGGATAGCACATACCACAACCTTTGATATACCAGTTGTGGTGTACTGGATGGAGCGAGAATTAGCCCAATGGGCAAGTTCAAAGAAGGTTGTCTGCAGTGTAGATCAAAAGAAGAAGTGAATGATCAGAAACCGTAGAAAAGGCCCTGCTTATTATTTTATATATTAGTCTTGAAAAATAATGTTATTACAACTCTGAATACATGTCAACTATATGTCTCAAGTTTTTAGAGCAGGTTGGCTTAGTAAGTAGCTGTTCATTTAGAAAACACTATTATAGTAGTAGCGGATCTAGGAGGGGGGGGGGGGTCCCAGGGGTCCGGACCCCCACCTTTTTGAAAACCGACCATAACTTTTAAGGGGAATCACATGATTATATTAACTGTTCTGTGTAAAGTGTAAAAGGAGAGATCAGTTATCACATTTGGACCCCCCCCCCCCCCCCCAGAAATCCTGCATCCACACCTGTATAGTTACTTGTTCATGAATATTCATGAGCACTACATTAGAAAAACCCAACACGGTTCTATGGCTATAAATAATATACTTGTGTATATTTATATAGTATAAGTTTCTGCTACAGCTTTTCTGATCCAAATTGCTCCAGTCTTGTATGTTGTGTTATATGGTAATAATGTTCTATTATGGACTTTTGTATTTTTATCTTATTGGGATGTTGGACATTTAAAAAATTTTATTTTGGTTTTGTTTGTTTTTTAAAAAAAATTCCAGGGCAGTTGGGTTAAGGGAATGAGTATATGGAATTTTTTATTCTTCTGGGGTATTTCATTGGCATTTGGGTGTGGGGTTTTGAATGGTTATTTAGGACAGTTGGTGCGTTTAAGGTGGGATATTTTTCAGGCCTCGAATTTCAGGCAAATAAAGAGGGCAGTGCCATTTGTCTTGGACCAATGTGGGGGACATAGCCCAGTGTAAAAACGCCTGCTTGATACCCTGTCGGTCTGGGATTGATCCCCACTGGTGGGTCTATTTTTTGTTCTAGCCAGTGCTCCATGATTGGTACATCAACGGCTGTGGTATAGGCTTCGTCTCTAATGGTTGACATCTAATAGCTAATGATTAGTAAATCAATTTGCTCTAGTGGGTTCGTGAAACAAAACAAACCTTCTGGACTGATGGAGATTATGGCAGGAAATTGGGGTAACAACTTGTTACATGGCCATATTGATGTACTTTCCTTGTTCGACACCCAATAGCGGAGTGGGGCGAGATGTAGCCCAGTGGTAAAGCATTCGCTTGATGCGTGGTCGGTCTAGGATTATATCTCCGTTGGTGGACCAATCTGGCTATTTCTCATTCCAGCCAGTGCTCCACAACTGTGGTATGTACTATCCCGTCTGTGGGATGGTGCACATAAAAGTTCCCTTGCTGCTAATCAAAAAGAGTAGCCCATGAAGTGGCACCAGCAGGTTTCCTCTCTCAATATCTGTGTGGTCCTTTACCATGTCTAACGCCATATAACCATAAATAAAATGTGTTGAGTGCATCATCAAATAAAACATTTCCTTCCCACTAGCCGATCTCTTAATTTTGGGCTGGGGTATCGTTAAATATCCATTCATTTATCTATGTTACAAGGCAAAACATCAACATGTGTCTTAATATAACGCAACAGCACTGATTCAAAATAAATAAGTATGAACAGTTTAATGCACTGGCTGGAGCGAGAAATAGCCCAATGGGGCCCACCAACATGGACTGATCATAGACCAACTGTATATCAAGCGAGTGCTTTACCACTGTGCTATATCCCGCCCTTAAAAGGTAATGTTTTTAAGTATGTTTGCATGATAGGTAAAGGAAAGGGAATAACCATAACAGAATACTGCTAATGGCCAAAGTCAAGGTCACACAATAAAAACAATTTATTTACGCACAAGCATAAACTGGTCACATTTGCGAAAAAAAACAAATGACCTGCGACTTTTTGACAGGGGTTTTATTTGCACATGCAGGGCTCGAACGTAAGAATTTGTCTCCCACAGAGATTTAAAAACAAAATTGCCGTGAGTGAAATGGACCACCGATGGCAATTTAAAACCTGCCCATGGCAATTGTAAAAAAGAAACAACTTTTGCAACTGCAGCAAATAAATAATACGAAAAGGTTATTTTGCTGTATGTCGACATATGTTACATGTACTAATGTTATATACTGGCAGATAATGTACATCAGTTGTAAACAGTTTGCCATTATTGAGGAGCTTTACCAATGGCACTTTCGGCACGTGCCATTGGTGATGTTCCTGGCCTATGGCAATTTATATCTCAAGGACAGCAATTGTTGTCGTTGGCTTGGTTAAGATCGAGCCCTGACGTGAATTTGCATTGCTATTTCAAGCTGTCAGTATTTATAATTTAAAATAAAATAAAATATTATGGATTTATTCAGCATACTACATGTATTGATGCTTATTTAATAATGTAAGGCATTTTCACATCTATAGATCTATGAACAGTCTGACACCTGCTGTCAACTGAATTTGATGTTACATTTACTTTCACATATAAAACATTGAGTGCTTAATAGCATACTGTCATGGATTTAAGGACCTTATTTCTCTAAAAATGGATAATAACTAAAAATGACATTAATTGTTGAAAACCAAACTATTGCATCATCTTAACTGAACCATGGATGGAGTGAAATCCATGTCAACCCTCTCGGCAATTTTAGTTTTTGAATTATGGACCATTGCCATAATTCAATTATTTTACAAAATGTCATTAATAAATGGAGTATGGTGGTTATGAAGATGGTTGAATAAAGTACATTTTGGGACAAATCAAATTATTTTTGTTCAGGTAATACTTTGTTAGACCATTAAATAGGTCAGTGATCTGTGACAATATGCCTTTAATTGTTGGGCTAGCTCTGGGCGAGCAGAAAATATCTCAAAATTATCCATAAAATTTCAATAATGGTAAAAACCCACTTTATTTTTTCAACAAAATATCAATAATTACCTAAAACGTTTTTGCCAAATTCAAATAAAATTCGCCAATTGTTTTTAAAATTTGCCATTGGCGAATATGTCAAGTTGCAGTGCTAGCCCTGAATTTGTGACCAATCAAGTTCAACAAGAATTCATCATTTTTAGTTTTATGTTGTGGTTAGTGTTTGTTTAAGTTACATGTGCACAAAGAAAACATATTGAATATGTATTAAAGCTAAAATTAGTTATTTGTACTATTATTTTTTTACCTTTTTTTTTGGGGGGGGGGGGGGCAACTACTCCCCTTGCATCACCCCCCCCACACACACACACACACACACCACCACCACCACCCATCCCACTAGCTACGCCCTGATTATAACCAATGATTGACAATGAAATTCCAATGATAGGGTATGAATTTTATCATGACGCCCCTGTCAAACGTTGTGGTTGACATCTTAATTTGCAGTTGAGTGTGCTATGAAAATCGAATGTACATTACATCAATGACAGGGAAAATGCTGTGGTTGCCATTGTGCCCCATAAATCAGACATGGTCTATGGCAGGACAAATGCTCGGATGCTCTACCTGGTTTGACAGTACACTTCCAATACATCCCATATATTACATGTAGGCCTATCCTTAATTGTTAAATTTTTGAGTTTGGTGAAATAAATTGGCAAAGTTATTTGTGTTTTTTTATCTCATATTTTTATTAACTAAACTGTAAACATGTCTGCAACCAGTTTTGCCGTGTGCCATAATTCTTTTGGTTATTAAACCAAAGACAAGACTTGCTAGGCCCTCCAAAATTAAAATGTGTCCCTGCAATGATCAATGATGAAATTCTAACACTATTTAGGATGAGAATGTTCTACAATGTTCTTAGTTCTGGAAGTGAGTTTTTGCGTGCATGTTAAGAGCAAGCTGTTGTAGTACACGCCTGTCATGGGCGCAAGTGGCGCTTTCCATCCACAACAGAAAAATTTATTACAACTTTTAATTACAGGTTAAAAACAATACAATCTTGAGCGGCAACATCAGGTGCATGTGCAGGAATTTATGCATATAGGTTTCTTGCGGGGAGAGGCAAGTCATGCTCCCCCAGAAAAGAATATATATATTATTTTTTTTAAATTTGCTTTTGCATGGGGTGTTTCGATCCTCAAACCACACCCTGTACACACAACTGGTATTTTCAGGTTTCAGGGAGATGACGGTCATCCCACTTTTTACGGGGGGGGGGGGGTAAGATGACGCAAAAAAAATATCACTTTTTACGGGGGGGGGGTGCAAGATGATGCCTAAAAAATTATTTTAAATTATTTTACCTGTTTTCGTTTGTACTTGTTGCCAGAGTCGAACCTGGCCTTCATTCGTCTCAGTTCCTCCTTACAATCCTGGTCTTTCGTTAGCAGCAGGTACGATCTCCAGTTGGCGGAATCGAACCCCCAGTGACAGGTCCGGTTCTCGAGGGCCCTGTGCGAGTGACGCACGAATTTCGGAGGGCTGAACAATCGGTGGCAATGAACACACTGGATACACCTCGAGTCCGGGGTCCGGTACAATCCTGGGTTGAATATTCCTTTACATTTTCCGAAGCACTCGTGGTACACTTTGAAACTGTCGGGGGTAGGGGGGTCCATGTACGGGTCCTCATTGCTGTGTAGGAGAGCGTTACACAGTCGTTCGGCGTCCGTCTTTGTGACGAGACCGCAGCTCGGTGCGATCAACGGTAATATCCCTGTTATTTTCAGTGTATCCAACTGTCCGGGACTGCATCGAGAACAAAAAATGTGCAGTTCGTCGCAGACAGCATTTATCTGTTGGAGAGTAAAATCCCTTAGAACCGTGTTCAAAATCTGGGGCAGGCACAAGCGCCGCTCACCCCCTACCAAAAAACACGAAATGGTTTCTCCTTCCAAAACCGTGTCCGACCGATCGCTACGCGATGTGTCCACGGGGGTGAAAACCGGCATCTGCTGGATGGGGAACGGGGGTGGGGCCAGAAACGGGTCATACTCCATCCCTTTGTGAGTGGGGACGCATTTCTTGGCGTTGGCGATCACCTTGCGGTACTGTTCGACGCTCATGCCTACTGCCAAGTCATTGGGAGAAGTGGTGCTGGAAGGCAGGTTTATTTCACTGCTGGGCGGCCCGTGTAGACTGCGAAGCGCAGACGTTTGAAACCTCTTCACTAACCTCTGAATTCCCGGGTTCAGGGTTTCCTCCCGGTGGGCGATTTGTTCCATCAAACACACCTGAATAAAAACACACAACACTTTCCGATGTCCGTACCATGCGACAGCCCAGTCATTTGGGCCCTGTATGTATAGCGCGTAAGCTCTCGCGACTCCGACTTAGCTGTGCAGACGATGAAACCAACTTGGGAGACTATTTCGCTTTGTCGTTGTTCGAACTCCCTCCCTTCGTTAGGTGACCTACATATCTGCTGGTCGAATGGTGCGCAACTAAAAGTCCTCGTTCACGGAATCCACAACGCGGTTGGTATGCGTGGGTAATTAACGAGAATGTAACCGACGATATACACTAAGCAATTATTTTAGCGTCGTGAGCAGCAAACAGCTCTTCGAAGAACGCCGACGTTAACACTGCCATTAGTTTATCCTCCCTCGTTTTACCGGCTTTTACGTTCATTTTGCACATACGGCTGCATGACACACGCTATTACGCAAACTGCAGATGTACCGAACACTTTTATTTTCGACAACAAAAGCACAACGGTAACGGGTAACGCAGTCGTATGATTTTCGTTCGCGGAATTTCCAGCTTACCAGCGGTCTGACCCAAGGTAATCAAAGGCGTCTGGGCTGGTGACGTCACGCTGACGTCGAGACGTCTGTGGTGCAATGCATTTATTTGTGACCCGAGCCACGCGGAGCGGACCGCCATAAATAGGCTACAGCCAGTCTTACCAGTCTAGCCTTGTTGGCCGATCGAAACCGATTGACCTCGAATGACCGGAGCAAACATTTCCATGTGTTTGTTGAGCGATCAACGGCTATCTTAGGTGGTCGACCCTTTTATGTAACGGCAAACGGAGCCACATAAAAGGGTTTCGCATAAATATCGGCAATTTTTTTATACGAATCTAGAATTGGTGTTTGTTGAATATTGTTTAGGTTTATAAATAAGGAAGGTTTTAATATATTTTTTCCTTAGTGGGGTTGTAACGAGTTAAAAGTAAAAGTGTGTTTTGTTTAACGACACCACTAGAGCACATTGATTTATTGTTCAACAGTTAGTTTGGAAAATTCGGACAAGTCGCAATGTTTTGTTGTTTATGTGGGGCTGGGTTTTTTGTTTGTGGGTTGGGTTTTTTTTTTTTTTTTTTTTTTTTTTTTGGGGGGTGTGTTTGTTGCTATTGTTTTAATTTATTTATTTAAACACAAAGAAATTTTTTATATGCACTTTATATCGAACAAGACAACACATGTATCACTGACTTTAATGCATTAAAAATAAAGCATATAGGCTACCTCACAAAAGGTAGGAAATGGTTTATTTAACGACGCACTCCACACATTTTATTTACGGTTATATGGCGTCGGACATATGGTTAAGGACCACACGCAGATATTGAGAGAGGAAACCCGCTGTTGCCACTTCGTGGGCTACTCTTTCCGATTAGCAGCAATGGATCTTTTATATGCACCATCCCATAGACAGGATAGCACATACCACGGCCTTTGATGTACCAGTCGTGGTGCACTGGCTTGAGCGAGAAATAGCCAAATGGGCCCACTGACGGGAATCGATCCCAAACCGACCGCGCATCAAGCAAGCGCTTTACCACTGGGCTAGCCGCTACGTCTCGCCCCTACCTCACAAAAGTGCTATTGCTTAATTATATTTAATTAAAACAGCAGCTTCCCCTTCCTTCACATTTTAGAAGCCTCACAGCCGGTATATCAAAAACCGTGGTATGCGATGTCTTACACATTAAGTTATTAAAACTAGCTCTGGGAGACATTGCAGTTTATATGCACTTGAGGTCTATAATATCACTAACTTTTGACTTTTGTGTTTCTTTTTTGTGCAGTATTCTCATTATTTCGCATGTGATGTTTTTGGCATGTCGAGAACTCGCACACTCTACGTCATAATGATCACCTCTCAGGGATTGCATCTCTTGTACCAAGTAACTCCCGTCACGCGCCGCAAATTGCCCCAGTAGTGACAATATGCTTTTTAGTGCTGATGGTGCATTTATAAATGGAAACTTATTAGGGTGGCAGATCATTTGTTAGAAATACTAAATATAATATTACGTTCCGCGACAGGCGTATGTGTGTTTAGGTATGCGTCTATGCCAGTGTGTGTGTGTGTGTGTGTGTGTGTGTGTGTGTGTGCCAGTGTGTGTCTGTCAGTGTGTGAGTGTGCCAGTGTGTGAGTGTGCCAGTGTGTGTGTGTGTGTCTATGTCAGTGTGTGTGCGTGTGTGTGTGGAACCATACGATCATATCCATCTTCGCAAGACTTCGGTCTTGGAAATAATTAAATAACGACAATGTCCGTATTTGGTTAGATGTGACAATTGTCTTTTGTTTGTTTATTCAATTCCATCACGAATTTCTCGTTCCAGCCAGTGCTCCACAACTGGTGTAACAAAGGCCGTGGTATGTGCTATCCTGTCTGTGGGATGGTGCATATAAAAGATCCCTTGCTGCTAATCGAAAAGAGTAGCCCTGAAGTGGCGACAACGAGTTTCCTCTCTTAATATCTGTGTGGTCCTTAACCATATATCTGACGCCATATAACCGTAAATAAACGAGATATAGCTCAATGAGCCCGCCGACGGGGATCGATCCCACACCGACCGCGCATTGAGCGAGCGCTGTATCACCCTTATTCTGAATGGGGGCCGACATTTTGGACCACTGTTTAACTCTAACCCTAAGCCCAATATAAAACATTTTGGGTTATTTTTGTAACTAACTTTCATATCTGTAGAAATAACAATAAGCCAATCAGTGTGTGTGTGTGTGTGTGTGTGTGTGTGTGTGTGTGTGTGTGTGTTGTTTGTGTATGCATAATGATACGTGTCTTGTATGCATGTGAATATATTCATGAATGTGTGCGTGCGTGCGTCTCTCTCTCTCTCTCTCTCTCTCTCTCTCTCTCTCTCTCTCTCTCTCTCTCTCTCTCTCTCTCTCTCTCTCTCTCTCTCTCTCTCTCTCTCTGTCTTTGTCTCTCTCAGGATGTTTTATACATGACTGTATTTAGAAAATTCAGAATGGCTTCAGTAAATTTTCATCAATCTAGATACTCTCAACCCTATCTGCCATATCGAACCCCTACCCTATTCGACTGGATCTGAGCCTGCAGAAGAGATGAAACAAAAGATAGTTCTGATTAACAAGATATCGCCAGATGGCACTGTTTTATGGTTTAATAATTAACGTACATCGTACATCCGGTTAGACATGTTTACCTACTCGCAGAAAGGATCCAGAAATATGACTTAAAGCAGCATTATTTGGTCGTAAAAAGCTGTTAGTCCGGGCGCCGTGTTTTTACAGACCCAGAGAAAACAACGATCAGTGGTTGCACGGATCGTGTCTGGAACATCATCATCCAGGGTCTATCTTTGCGAAAATAGGGCGGGGATGCGGGGAACACAGGCGGATCTAGGGGGATCCATGGGCCCGGACACACACACCCCCTACATTTTGCGACAGTTATAATTTTATTATATATTAATTTTAATTTTTTACGATCCCCTCCAAACCTCCCCCAAAGTTCCATTGGCCTCATGTCATTGCCCCCCCCCCTGGATTTTCTGGATCCGCCACTGGGGAAGTAAGATATTTTATTGTTGTTAACGACATCACTAGAGCACGTTTTAGATAGTAATCATCGGTTGTTGGATGTGAAACATTTGGTAATTCTACCATATAGTCTTAGAGTAAAGCAGCTACATTTTTCCATGAATAGTAAAGGATCTTACGTATGCACTTTTTCACAGACAGGACAACACATACCACTGTCTTTGATAAACCAGTCGTGGGGCACTGGCTGAAACAAAAAATGGGCATTAAGTAAAATCCTCCTTTTTTTTTTAACGAATTCACTAGAGCATTTCTGATTTATTAATCATCGGCTATGGGATGTCAAATATTTGGTAATTCTGACATATAGTCTTAGTGGAAGTCAGCTACTTTTCTCATTAGTAGCAAGGGATAGGCCTACGTACTTTCCCACAGACAAGACACCACGGTATTTGATATACTGAGCCACGGGTACTAAATGGGTTTGGGGGGGAAATGATCAGAGAAAGCAGAGGCGGGTCTAGGGGGCAGGGGCCCGCTTCCCCCCCCCCCCCCCCACCTAAATTTTGCGACAGTTATAATTTTATTATATATTAATTTTAATTTTTTTATGATCCCCTCCAAACTTCCCCAAAAGTTCCATTGGCATTCCATCTCATGTCATTGCACCCCCTCCCCCCCTGGATTTTCTGGATCCGCCACTGGAAAGGGTTTACCGAGGGGACTTGATCAATCCACTCATGCACAGTTGGTGGGTATCTTGCTATACTTTGTATGCTCGTACTAAGCTTATCCCGAGTACTCTGACGGTAAGAGAGCTAGACGGACATTTGGACAGTTATCACGCTCTCTAACTGTCCAAAAGTCCGTCTCGCTCTCTTACCGTCAGAGTACTCGGGATAGGGCAACCTGATACCTTTTCACGGGCGGATTATGCTTTAGGTAAGGGGGGTTTCCGAAACAATATGTAAATGTTTATAATTTAAAATTATAAATTTTACCTGGACATCAATTTAGATATACGTGGTGGGGTTGGGTTTTTTTTAGCCGGGGGGGGGGGGGGGGGCGTGCAAATGAGAACCCCCCCCCATAATCCTCCCCTGCTTTTTACCATGTATTTATAATATCTTACCCACAAAATTAGTTATAAGTAATTCGTTTGCAGCCCCATACAGCTGTTTGGTAGTAATGTTAATATGAATAAATGTTATACAGATACATTGTTGTTTAATTCGGTCCAAAACCAGTCTTACACCCTCTCACCCCCATCTGCTACACACATTAGAGCCACCCCACCCCACCCCACCCCCGTACGGCTATGGTTCCGCACCTGACTATAATTTAGAATAATGAGATTACTGTTTTTACAATGATTGATGTTCCTTCATGTAGCTGTGAGATTGCGCGCCAGAACAAACAAAATAGTGGTTTATGAAAATGCTAGGACGTCATTTTGGGAAAACGATGTCTAGCCGAGCGTCCATATAAAATATTAATTACTGTCATCGATAGTTGTCGGCTAGAAAATACTTCGACGAAATTAAAGGTGCAGTATCCACTCCCGCTTCAATAAAGTTTTTACGCTCATACGGAAATGGAAATGGTTTATTTAACGGCGCGCTCAACACATTTTATTTACGGTTATATGGCGTCGGACATATGGTCAAGGACCACACAGCACAGATATTTGAGGGAGGGAACCCGCTGTCGCCACTTCATGGGCTACTCTTTTCGATTAGAAGCAAGGGATCTTTTATATGCACCATCCTATAGACTGGATAGCACATATCACGGCCTTTGATGTACCAGTCATGGTGCACTGACTGGAGCGAGAAATAGCCCAAGGGGCCCACTGACGGGAATCGATCCCAAACAGACCGCGCATCAAGCGAGCGCTTTACCACTGGGCTACGTCTCAGACTGGATGCGGCGCGTGCGTGCGGTCCGCACAATGAATGAATGAATGAATGAATGAATGGATGGATGTTTAACGACATCCAGCGCAAAAATTCACATCAGCTATTGGGCGTCATAAAAGGTAAGTATATGGAAATAGTATAGGTCCGGATAAAAACAAAATCGAAATACATTGGTTTCAATGAGAGCGTCTAGACTGGATGCGTGCGTCTGCAAAACGCATGTGGCCACCCGCAGTGAAGTAATCGTATATGGTGTATGTGCTCCAAAACGCAAGCCGCAAACACACCAGACGCAACAGCACGCGTATGTCGTATCCAGTCTATTGAGTTTTAAATTAATGTGATTTACTATCCTCAGATAAAAGATTTCTTTTGTTTATCGACACCACTAGAGCGCATTAATTAATTAATCATCGGCTGTTGGATGTCAAACATTTGGTAATTCTGACACGTGGTCTTCAGAGGAAACCCGCTACATTGTTTCCTAATGCAGCAAGGGATCTTTTATGTGCACTTTCCTACAGACAGGACAACACATGCCACGGACTTTGATATACCAGTCTTGGTTGGGACGCGAAAAAGCCAATCAGAGAATGGGTCCACTTGTATATTTCCTTTGCGGCCAGTTCTGGATTAAAGGGACAGACCCTAGTTTTTAAACACTATGGCGTATTTTTCACTATTAAAGTGACAGACCCTAGTTTTTAAACACTATGGCGTATTTTTCACTATTAAAGTGACAGACCCTAGTTTTTAAACACTATGGCGTATTTTTCACTATTAAAGCCGTTTTTGATCATTAAAATCAGACACTACACAGATTATCCATTTTCGTATACTCGAAGTGTTTCCGGTCATCTTTGCGTTTCTAATACCACGAAATGCATTTTTCATGTTTTCAAAAACGCATGTACCTATGAGAAGAAACGGTTATATGCAGACGAGCTCTAGTCTAATTTTAGTGGGTATTTCCCCCATCTCAACGTCACAGACTTGTTTCACTCTTATGTAACTTTATCCAAATGTGTTACAGGTTTGTAGATTAACCAAATTTAGTGTCCATTTTGACGGGCTAATACTAGGATTTGCTACTTTAAGAATGCGGGACCTCTACACATGCCCACACCCACCCCTGAAACCCCTCCCTGCTCAAGCAATTTTTTTTCTCTCAATGTATTTTTCGCGGGAGCATGACTAGAATCACCCACCCCCACCACCACCCCTGCTGAAATTCCCCACACACACACATGGAAGAAGGAAGAAAACACATTTTTATTTACGGTTATATGGCGTCGGAACACACATGAAAAGGGTTATTGATGTATAAGTGTATCAATTTCTATGCATTGTTAATGCCATTATCCGTCTGTGATTATTATTATTACACTTTAGTCTGAACATAATATGTTGATACCTGTAGATCTTATCCATATGTTAGTAAATAATTAAAGATCGACTTGCTTTTTCCACCAGCATTGTCTCTTATATAGAATTCCAACATGTCAGTCAGTCTCAGTCTGTCTACCTCCTCCATCTCTCTCTCTCCCCCCCCCCCCTCTCCCTCGACGATTCTCTCTATCTCTCATCTCTCTCTCTCTCTCTCTCTCTCTCTCTCTCTCTCTCTCTCTCTCTCTCTCTCTCTCTCTCTCTCTCTCTCTCTCTCTCTCTCTCTCTCTTTTGCAGGGTACAGCTATATATATTCCATTTTCAACTTCGGGGGGGGGGGGGGGCATTATCTACATAGGTTTTTGGAGCAGTGCATCCCTACCTCCACTCATCCACCCTACTCTGACTTCCGCGCCAATGGACCATGACACTATGCCACATCTGAGCCGAACAACAATACATGCACCATCAGTTTATCTCACTGTCTGATTTTTGTCACGCTTGGCTGCACATATTTATGAGCCCCGGGACTAATGGCGCATTAACATATACAGCAAACAAAAGTAATGAAAAATGACAGTTATGTTTACTTGGCGGCAACAATGGTTAATTTAAACAACACGTGGCCACGGGGAAGCGCAATGGGTGCCCTAGATGTAAACATGTTCCATCAGTCTGCAGGGTGGGACGTAGCCTGGTGCGCGGTCGGTCTGGGATCGATCCCCGTCGTGGGGCCCATTGGGCTATTTTTTGTTCCAACCAGTGCACCACAATTGGCACACCAAAGGTGGTGGTATGTAGTGCCTTGTTTATGGGAATGTGTTTATGAAAGATTGCAATCAGTGTCCATATTTGGTGCATCAAAGGCCGTGGTGTGTAGTGTCTTGTTTATGGGAATGCGTTTATAAAATATCCCAATGTAGTGTCCAACAATTGGTACATCAACGGTGAAGTACACATTAGTGCCCCATATCCGGTATATCAAAAGTCGTGGTGTGTAGTGTCTTGTTTACAGGGAAGTGACAATAACAAACCCCAGTCATTGCCCCCCCCCCCCCCGAAAAAAACGTGTACATCAAAAAGTTTGTTTTCTTTAACGACACCACTAGAGCACATTAATTAATCATCGGCTACTGGATGTCAGACATTTGGTAATTCTGACTCGTAGTCGACAGAGGAAACCCGCTACATTTTCCCTAATGCAGCAAGGGATCTTTCATATGCCCATTTTCCACAGATAGGAAAGCACATACCACGGCCTTTGATATACCAGTCATAGTGCACTGGAGAAATAGCCTAATGGGCCCACCCATGGGGATCGATCCCAGACCGACCGCGCATCAAGCGAGCGCTCTACCACTGGGCTACGTCCCGCCCCGTGTACCTCAAAGGTCGAGGTATGTATTGTATTTATGGGAAGTGATTATAAAATACCTTTTGCTGCTTATTTGGTTTGAGTAGGCCTATAGCCTCTCTAAGACTATAATTTTACGTACAAATTACTAAATGGTTGACATCCTTAACCGATGAATTGATTAATAAATCAATGTGATCTAGTGGTGTCGTTAAACAAAACAAACTTTAATATTGTAGCGGCAGTACGGATCCATAGCGGGTTTCCGCGCTAACACCATATGTCAAAATTATCAAATGGTTGACATCCAATAACCGATGATTAAAAAAATCAATGTGCTCTAGTGGTGCCGTTAAACAAAACAAACTTTTAACTTTTACATTTACCTTGGTCGCCACCGAACACTTATTTACATTACTGGACCCCAAAACGAAGTCGCCAACATACGACATTTAATGACAGACGACATATACACATTATATTATGCAAATGAGTCGGTAACTTGGTGTGGGCTGTCTGTCTGTCTGCACCGGTCGTCTGTCAGGGGACGGCCATTTGTGGGCGTGACGCTTGACCGAGATTCGACGCAAGAGAAAAACAAAACAAAGGCTATCGCACTCGGGGACCGACAGCTTGGCAAACGGCCAAACCACAGTGTCGACTTGTCAGTCGGTGGAGTATACTCGACAAATGCACGATAGACTACACCGCCAAACACGTAAACAACCCGAGGCTTTAGAAATACTAGGACATTAGAGTTACGTTCAGCCAACCGTTAGTGTTGATATAAATTGCTCCTACTGGCAGTAGCTAGTGACATGCACAATTGCTTGGAGTCTCCCCTGGATTGCCATGCCACAAACTGAACAGTTCAGGCCCTTTTAAGGGCCCCTATGGGCAACCTAAGGAGACATGTCAGCACCAAATAGGTCCAATTAACGAGCAACTCTCAGCCTACCATACCTAGTTCCCTTTTTTCCCCATTTAGACTGACCGTTCAAACTTGCGCCAAATTCCATAGCACCATACCACCCTCCGCCTGTTACCGGCTACGGTCGGACTGCTGGTGCTCCCTTGCACCTGCCAGTGCAGGCGGTCCCACCTCCTACCCACCCCCAACTTTCTGTCCTGGACGGAGGAGTCAGCCGAGGCCGGCACTTGTGCCCAGGACACCAGCCTCGGTGGCATCGTGGCTAGGCCATCGGTCTACAGACTGGTAGGTACTTGATTCGGATCCCAGTCGAGGCATGGGTTTTTAATCCAGATACCGACTCCAAACCCGTAAGGCTCAGTGGGTAGGTGTAAACCTCTTGCACCGACCAGTGATCCATAACTGGTTTAACAAAGGACATGGTTTGTGCTATCATGCCTGTGGGAAGCGCAAATAAAAGATCCCTTGCTGCCTGTCTAAAAGAGTAGCCTATGTGGCGGCAGCGGGTTTCCTCTAAAAACTGTCAGAATGACCATATGTTTGACGTCCAATAGCCGATGATAAGATAAAAAAAATCAATGTGCTCTTGTGGCGTCGTTAAATAAAACAAACTTTACTTTTTTGTGCCCAGGACAGGCGTGCGCTACAACAGCTTGCTCTGAATGTTCACGTTAAACAATTTGGTATTGGTATAGTAGCGAGTGTGAATTTCTCTATTAGCTTGGTAGTGCGCCGGACTCTCACAAGGGGTCTCTGGTTACACATAATTTTGATTCACTTTAATTTCACAGACCCTAGTTTCAACCCGTAAAAATGGTCACTCAGTTTGGCTAATCTACAAACCTGTATCACGTTTGGATAAAGACACAATAAAATGAGACAAGAGTCTGTGATGTCGAAACGGAAATACCCTCTAATAATTTACGAGCTCTTCTCCATAACCGTTATTTCTCAGACGTGCGTGTGTTTTTAAAACTGAAAAAAAAAAAATGCATTTCGTGATATTAGAAACACCAGGTTGGCCAGAAACACTTCAAATGTATGGGGATGTATAATCTAACAACAAAATCTAAGTAATGTCTGATTTCAATTATCAAAATCGGCTCTTAATACTGAAAAATACGCCGTAGTGTTTAAAAACTAGGGTCTGTCACTTTAATACTGAAAAATACGCCGTAGTGTTTAAAAACTAGGGTCTGTCACTTTAAATCGAACAAATCTATCAAAATAGTTTGCAAACATTTTGCTAAATACCAGGTACGGTGAAGGGGGGGGGGGGGGGGGGGTGCAAGAGCGACCGCGCATCAAGCGAGCCTTTACCACTGGGCTACGTCCTTCCGTTACTCTATATGATAAAGCCATACACAAATTGTCAGATGAACTTGTTTGAATTTTTTTTTTTTATGAGAATACATTTTAAAAACAATTAATGTTTTCATTTAAAAAAAAAAAGTTAAATCATTTTGTCAGGAAACCGACATTGTATAACATTGAAACGGCAGCTTTGATGAAATTGCCTCATAATAAAGAATAAATGTATGAATGAATGAATGTTTAACGACACCCCAGCACAACAAATACATCGGCCATTGGGTGTCAAACTATGGTAACGTTTTTTTTATCAAAGACCGATAGCAAACTATATATACTCTTCAAAAAAAGAAACGCAAAAGGGTACAAATGGGTTATAACTCCGATTTTATGTTTCCTACCGGTTCATGCTTTGTGAATATAAGGTCATTGCATGTCCCAAACACATTCCCACGGTTACATTCGATAAAACGCAGCTACTGTACAACAAAGTTCCAAAATGTGAATATTCGCAAAAACGCAGCCACGTGCAAACCATGTCACCACTGCACGTGCGTTGTCTGCACGTGCAACATGAACACCGACAGTATAAAAGTGCAGGGTGTTCGCTTGCCTGGCCTCTGTATCTGGCCGACAGTTGACAATCCAGGACATGCCACGTCTCAGTGAACCGCAGAGAAACAATGCCATCGGCCGACTAGACGCAGGCGAATCCAGAACGGCCGTTGCCAGGGCATTCCATGTGTCCCCAAGCACCATCTCCAGACTGTGGGACCGTTACCAGCAACATGGATCAACACGTGACCTCCCTAGATCCGGTCGACCACGGGTCACTACCCCCGGGCAGGACCGCTACATCCGGGTACGCCACCTTCGGGAACGATTGACTACTGCCACCTCCACAGCCGCAGCAATACCAGGTTTGCGCAGGATATCCGACCAGACCGTACGGAACCGCCTACGTGAGGTAGGAATTCGTGCCAGACGTCCAGTTCGAGGTGTCATCTTAACACCACAACACCATCGACTCTGACTGCAGTGGTGCCAGATTCATCGACAATGGCCTCAACTGCGATGGAGACAGGTGTGGTTCAGTGACGAGTCCCGATTTCTGCTCCGACGTCATGATGGAAGATGTCGCGTGTATAGGCGTCGTGGTGAACGTTATGCGGCAAACTGCGTGCAGGAAGTGGACAGATTCGGCGGGGGGTAGTGTCATGGTGTGGGCAGCCATCTCACACACTGGCAGAACTGACCTGGTCCACGTGCAGGGCAACCTGAATGCACAGGGCTACATTGACCAGATCCTCCGGCCACACATCGTTCCAGTTATGGCCAACGCCAACGCAGTGTTCCAACATGACAACGCCAGGCCTCACACAGCACGTCTCACAACGGCTTTCCTACAGAACAACAACATTAATGTCCTTCCTTGGCCATCGATATCACCGGATTTGAACCCAATTGAGCATCTATGGGACGAGTTGGACCGACGCCTCCGACAGCGACAACCACAGCCCCAGACCCTGCCCGAGCTGGCAGCAGCCTTGCAGGCCGAGTGGGCCACCATCCCCCGGGACGTCATCCGTACTCTGGTTGCTTCAATGGGCAGGCGGTGCCAGGCAGTTGTCTACACACGCGGAGGCCACACCCGGTATTGACTCCAGATGACCTTGACCTTGGTGGTGTGTCCTATCACTTACTCACAATGGACTAGAGTGAATTGTGAACAATCCTGCAACATTTGGTAATTATCGGACTCACCATTCAATAATTAAATCAATTCTCCAAATGTTACGACAATGTGGTTTTGCGTTTCTTCTTTTGAAGAGTATATATATATGGGTCGTATTTGGCACATACGACCTATGTCAGACATAATTATATAACGAACTGTATTTAAATAGGGTTTATCTATACGACCTATGTCAGACATAATTATATAACGAACTGTATTTAAAAAGGGTGTATCTATACGACCTATGTCAGACATAATTATATAACGAACTGTATTTAAAAAGGGTGTATCTACCACACACGACCAGTCGTGTTCATATAATGGACAGCAAGCAAATCGGAGTAAAGTCGTATGTGTCAGTTACATCTATTTTCGAGCAAACTGGTATCTGTGATTCACTTACGACCATTTAAATCCTTCTGTATAAGCGATGCTATTAGGGGCACAGCTACGGTTTTTTGTGACAATATGTAATCAGGGATGGCGATTCCAAATATGCAAAAAAGGACGTTTTGGGTCATATCTGTCGCTTACGACCTTTTGGCTCTTACGCGACGAATGGTGAGATTATTCTGTGGGCTGTATAATCCATGATAACAACTAGCCAGTGAGTGTCACCCATGAGAGGAATGTGGCCACCATTTCTCTTGTATGCCTTTTTTTCTGTGACGCAGCCTATTCATCACTCAGTGTGTGTGGTGAAGATGGAAGTTAACATTCTGAATCCCAACCAAATGTTCATAATCATCCTGGATCAACCTTTGTATACCAATGACAAACGGATCGAATGGCATATTATGCCATAGTGAATATTACTTAATTGTGCCTCGTTGAAACATGGAGGAGGACAGTAGAGAAGGAAATTCGAGAGGGCAGTCTGAGCTGGGGCCTGCTGGAGAAGCTGACAAAAGACGGGCAACACTGGCGATCTCTTGTTACAGCCTTATGTGCTTCTTAGCACGAAGGGGATTAAGTAGTAAGTAAGTGCCTCGCTGATGGCCTCGTGTGAAGATGGCAGCACTCAAAGTGGTAGCATATCATATTGACGGTAGTGAGTTAGTAGATGTCCTAGTATATATAAGCTGAGGTTGCCTCTTCAGGAACGTCAGACTCCCTTCCCAAAAGTCTTCTAATGTGACAACCACCCACCATCCTATAGTAGAAGGCATGTATGATTTATATTTCATGTCGGCCAAAGACTGATGCAACCACAGAGCTGAATCATGAACCCCGTTCCAGTTTTAGTTTCCAGTTCTGCAGTTGGAAATAAAAGTAATGCTTTATCTCTGAACACTTGATAAGCTAACATCCTTTTTGTATATAGGTATTTGGTTTCTTGCAACAACACAAACTAGGTGACTTTCGGTCCATCTGCAAGATTTGGCGTCACTTAATGAATACAGTGATGATGCATATGCTGAGCAGCAAATAGACGAGACATTGTAGTCCAAGCTTTTAATGACATGAATTACCATTATGATATATCTGTGAAGGAATGGCTTGTTAACTCAGGTCGTTTCAAGATGAATAACCATTTCTTCAAATGTGCTATACCTCATAATAAATCCAGATAACAACAGCATCTTCCTTGAGAGAAGACTGTTCCAGGCCTTATTACATTTCTTGTCAAGCACAGACACATTTTGCTTTAAAGACATACTGTCACGGATTAAAGGACCTTATTTTTCTAAAAATGGATAATAACTAAAAATTAAATTAATTGTTGGAAACCAAATCTAGCTATTGCACCACCTTAACTGAACCATGATGGAGTGAAATCCATGTCAACCCTCTCGGCAGTTTTAGTTTTTGAATTATGGACCTTTGCCATAATTCAATTATGTTTACAAAATATCATTAATAAATGGAATATGTTGGTTAGGAAGATGATTGAATAAAGTACATTTAGGGACAAATCAAATCATTTGTGTTCAGGTAATACTTTGTTAGACCATTAAATAGGTCAGTGGTTTGTGACAATATGCCTTTAAGTAGGTGATGTTGTCAGTGAAGGACATTCTAAGATTCAAATACACACAGTGGACAGTTTGCATGGTTCTGGCCATGAAAATATCAAAGAAACTCAATATTATTTACAGCTATTATTTGCCTTTGATGTTAGAAATAGTTATCGATATCTGGATGGGCCCATATGTGATGTCTTGAAGTCTAACACCTGGCAGGTGTCTTTCACTGCCCATGTTCCTTTGGCTGCTGTGATGAAATGTTTTCATTCATTGGCTGGAGTAAGAAAAGATACTAGGCCATTCGGGGAGGCAATAAATAAACTGATTAATACAGCTTTCTGTTCTTTAACCAGACCAGCATTCACAGAGCATGGGACGTGCTTTTTCAACCCTAATACAGCATGCGAGAAAAAACAGTGTACCGTAATTGCCATTACCAACTAAATTGATACATACATTGCGTTGGAATAGCAAAGAGCTAGAAAGTTAAAGTTTGCTTTGTTCAACGACACAATTAGAGCACATTGATTTATTAATCATCGGCTATTGGATGTCAAACATTTGGTCAAATAATCTAAGAGGAAGCATGTCATGTCATAGGGTTTTACGTGCACATTCAGAACAAGCTGTTGTAGCGCACGCCTGTCGTGGGCGCAAGAGCCGGCCTTGGCCGGCTCCTCCGTCCATGACAGGAAAGGTGGGTGGGGGGGGGGGGAGGGGAGAGGAGGGACCGCCTGCACTGGCAATTTTGATTGAGGGAATTTGGCGCAATTTTGAACGGTCGGTCGAAAGGTAAATGGCCGAGCTAATATAGGTTTTGATATTAGTGAATCGAGAGTAGCTCGTTAATTTTAGACCTTTACTATGCTGTGGTGTCTCCCTAGGTTGCCCATAAGGCCCTTATAAGAGGAAGCAGCTTTACGTTTCCTTTTATTTACCTGGTGTGGGCACTGGTTGAAACAGGGAAAAGCCCCAGCAATGAGAGCTTGGATTCAAGACTGCATGGACCTACAGCAGCTGAGGGAGACTACCTGGACAACTACAACAACTCTCCAAAAGAAAAGAAGTTGTACGGTACAAGAAGTTATCTACAGAGAACAGTATCGTTCATAGTCACTGCTGGCCTCGACGTGTAGTCAACAAGCGAACTTTTCGTAAGAAGAATAAGAAGAAGAGCTTAGGTTCACCGAAGGGATTAAATCCTTCGCATTAAACACTTCAGGTGAACGCTCGACAACTACCGGCCTCGGTGGCGTCGTGGTTAGGCCATCGGTCATCGGTCAACATGCTGGTAAGTACTGGGATTTTTCCTTTCAGCCAGTGCTCCACAACTGGTGTAACAAAGACCGTGGTATGTGCTATTCTGTCTGTGGGATGGTGCATATAAAAAATCCCTAGCTGCTAATCGATAAGAGTAGCCCATGAAGTGGCGACAGCGGGTTTCCACTCTTAATATCTGTGTGGTCCTTAACCATATGTATGACGCCATATAACCGTAAATAAACGAGAAATAGCTCAATGGGCCCACCGACGGGGATCGATTCCACACCGACCGGGCATCGAGCGAGCGCTGTACCACCCATATTCTGAATGAGGGCCGATATTTTGGACCACTGTTTAACTTTAACCCTAAGCCCAATATATAATTTTTGGGGTTGTGTTTGTAACCCACTTTCATATCTGCAGAAATAACAAAAAGCCAATCTGTGTGCGTCTCTCTCTCTCTCTCTCTCTCTCTCTCTCTCTCTCTCTCTCTCTCTCTCTCTCTCTCTCTCTCTCTCTCTCTCTCTCTCTTTCTCTGTGTGTGTGTTTGTTTGTGTAGAGGTGGGGTCGAACATGAATCTAGCGAAACCTTTCTTCTACAGTTTGCCTGGAAACCTAGATAAATAGCCCAATATTGCACTGTAAAAACTGGTTTTAGCCTCAGCGGGGGTCGTTGGGGGATTATCGTTCGAACGCCCCGACCCCCCCCCCCCCCCCCCCCCAAATCAGCCTTCGTCCCTGAAGACAGCCTTTGATTCCTAGCTCAAGTTACCTATGTCATTTTAAGATACCAATTTTTAATTTTTTTATCCCAATCTTAGTTAATTTAAAATTGATCTTTATTTTCTATGGAGATTACTTTTGCTGCCCTACTCCATCCCAGCCCTCCGCTCCCCGTTGTTTCTTTAAGTACGGTTCTGAAAAGATGAAATGTTTTTGTTTGGATAAGTTTATGAGTTCTACAAATCAATACACATGTTGTCTATAAAATTCCAGAAAGTTTCCTTTTGGTCTAGAAGGATCGTGTAGTTGAACGACACCATTAGCACGTCTGCGAATCAAACAAGTTTCAACCAAATGTTGAGCGTACCAAAACCGGTTTCCGGTTGAGATCGGCCATCAAAAACGAAATATATTGTCAAAGTGATAAGTGTAAACATTCCCTCTAAGACCTCTATACTGAAATCTTTATTTGAAAATACGGGTAATTTTCATAATTGCACATAAACACAAAATTTAATTAACAAAAATGAAATTGGCCCCAAGTATTCACCATAGTGTCAATGGTATGGAGGGGGGGGGGGGGGGGGGGGGGGGGGGGGGGGGGGGGTCGGATGGGCATCTATAATGGATACCAGGTTTAATGCACAACAAGAATGGCCACGCTCACATTTTGCTATCATTAGTGATTAACTAGTGTGCCATCTCCGCAAGCCAAGGTGCCATTCCGTAAAACATACTGTATGGAGAGGGAAGAGGGAAATGTTTTATTTAACGACGCGATCAACACATTTTATTTACGGTTATATGGCGTCGGATATATGGTTCAGGACGACACAGATATTGAGGGAGGAAACCCGCTGTCGCCACTTCATGGGCTACTCTTTTCGAGTAGCCCAGTGGTAAAGCCCTCTCTTGATGCGTGGTCGGTCGGTCTGGGATCACTCCTCGTCAGTGCGCCCATTGGGCTATTTCTCTTTCCAATCAGAGCATCACGATTGGTATATCAAAGGCCGTGGTATGTACTATCCTGTCCATTAGTACGCTTCAGAATATCACACCATAATCTTCCAACTGAAACGGGCAGATGGAAAAATGTACCACTACAAAATAGAATATGTCCATTGTGTAATAATTACGATATCGGAGATGAGAGTAGTAAGCGGGCCTGTATGGGGTCATGACCTACTTTCCTTGACCTTGATGACGTCACGTGACCTCGTCCTATATAGCGTCATGACCTACTTTCCGTGAACTTGACCTTGATGACGTCACGGACTACTGTGCCATGTGCAACGTCCTACTGGTCTTGACCTACTTAGACCGGCCCCTGACCTACTTAGTCTAGTCCTGACCTATTTAGCCCGGCCCCGATCCGTGGTATTTAGCAACGCCCGTGCTATCCTGTCTGTGGGAAGTGTAGGATCCCTTGCTACTAATGGGAAACTGTAGCGGGTTTCCTCTCTAAAACTGTCCAAAAGTATGTTTCACATCCAATAGGCAATGATTCATAAATCAAGGTGCTCTAGTGGTGTCGTTAACCTACCACTTCTAAGGACTCGGCCCGACGCGAGGTAGTGTGTTTAATTTTAGCGCACTGAATGATGAATGGTTATCACTGTTTACATCCGGGAAGCGGTGGTATCCTATTTTATTGTTGGTGGTAATACTGAACTAGAAGTTACATTCTTAAAGACGTGAAATAAGAAATGATTTAAATGGTGTAAAATAGAATTCTCGTTCTACGCTATCTGATAGCGCATTCACAAGATTATTATTAACTGACCTATTTCGTCACTTCATTCCGCGCTCGCACATATAACGGTTTAAATGACAGGTTTTGTTAACATGCGTTTAGTAGTCAAGTGCGAACGACTTCGCGTCCAGCGCTGAGGGTACGTCGTTCGTATCTCTTGTGGGGAAATTACATTTTTCTATTATTTTTGAAACAAAATAATAATTTATAGTTTGTTTTTATTTTACTTATTTACTTACTTATTTATTTGTTTATTTATTTATTATGTTACGATTTTTTTTTCAAGCATCCTCTAATAACCCTGTGGGGACGGGACGTAGCTCAGTGTTCCCTTGATGCGGGTCGGTCTGGTATATATCCAGCCAATGCTCCACAACTGGACAACGGTATGTACTATCCTGTCTGTGGGATGGTGTAGGATCCCTTGCTGCTAATAAAAAAACAAGTAGCCCATGCAGTGGCGACAGCGGGTTTCCTCAATCAATATCTGTGTGGTCCTTAACCATATGTCTGACGCCATATAACCGTAAATAAAATGTGTTGAGTGCGTCGTTAAATAAAACATTTCTTTCTTTCTTGTATAACCATAAATAAAATATGTTGAGTAAATAAAACATTTCCTTCCTCGTAAAATAAAGATTAATTGAACACAAATATTTTATTTTGTTTTAGCCATAGGAAAAGAAAGACATATTTGTCTCGAAGAAAGGAATGTTTGTTAAGAAGAAAGGCATATGTGTTAAGGAGAAGAAAGGAATACAGTGGTCGATCTAGGATCGGTCCCATCGGTGGCCCATTAAGCTATAGCCAACTAGTGTATTATGTCTGGTATATCAAAGATCGTGGTATGTTCTGTCTTGTACACACAGCTCTTGCTACTATAAAGTAGCGGTAGTAATATCCAATCACAAATCTAGTCATAGAGTAAAAAACACAAAAAACAAACGCAATGTTTTGGTTTTTCATTTATTTCTAAATTACAAATCACCGACACATATATAAAATGGACACACACTGGGTTACATCGAGAGGCCTTAAGGGCGACATGTGAATAATATGAGTGTTCATTTCTCTTCATCATCGTCGTCCTCCTCATCGTCGGTATCGTCGTCGTCTTGTTCATCCAAATATTCGCCGATCCATGAACGATACTGATTTAATTTAGAACGAATCTGTGGTCTCACATCTTTGTCTGGATTCACAAACTGTAAAATTTTTCTGGTGTTGGGACCTTTGTCAAAGTAATGCATATAGGTCAGGAAGCGAGAGTACGTGTCTTTAAATAACTTCCATTGCAATGTCTTCATGTTTCTTTCAATGCCATCTTGGGACATGTTTTTTTCTTCGTAGCGTTTTCTCTTGTTTTGGAGATAGTCACGATTGATGTCGAATACACGTTCCACCATGAGACGAATGCCTTCGTTTTCCAGGTCGGGCGACGGCTCTTCTTCTTTTTCATTTCCCTCTTCGCACGTTTTCACGTGTCGCTGCAAGTCGCTTCCGTCTTTAAAGACCAGACCACACGTATCGCAAGACTGCATTCTCTTGACTTTTTTCAGATAGGGTTCTACCTCATCATCTTCTTCGTCGTCACTTTCGTAGGCGGGTATGCCTGGTAGTTTTCTCTTGAATGCGTTTCTTTGCATGATTTGCATGTAGAGCTCTTTCTTCGACAGTGGCTGCAACTCTTCTGAGACATTCGCCGTTACGTTCGTGCTTTTATACCATTCGGACGGCCCCGTCTCTAAACCATTAGGCCGAAGACGCCAATGTTCGGGCGTGGTCGGTTTCAAGTCCACCAAGAGATGTCCGTAGGGCCTGTGGGTAGCTTCCTCAAACTGATGCATGAAATGACGAGTGTTTTCCGGATACATCTGCCGTGCCAAAGTCAGAACTTGCTGCTTGTCGATGGGGTTGTTGAACAGCGCTAGATAATGGCAGTTTCTTCTCTGTGTCGGGTCCTTGCTGTGATACAAGTTCTGGTTGATGGCAATCACAGAGAGGTTTCTGTGGTGACTTCCTTCTGTGAACAGGTCGGTGATGCGAGGGTCTTTATTAGCCATAGACATCAGGTCGTCCAACACGATGAGATTTCTGACTCTGGGATCCAAATAACGATCCTTTTCCAAATTCTCGGGTATGCCTTGAACAAATTTCACTCGAGCAACCATTTTGATCGTATCATAGAGGGGTTGCCATCGTTTGTACAGCCAGATGATGCGCTGAGGAGGCGGCTGGATTTTACCATCTCTCAACAATTTGTACAACAAAAATGTCTTTCCACACGACGTGGGTCCCGACACGATCATGGTGAACGGATGTAACAATCTTAGGGGCTGCTGCTGCTGCTGTTGCTGCTGCTGCTGCTGCTGCTGCTGCTGCTGGGAAGGCTGCTGCTGCTGCTGCTGCTGCTGCTGCTGCTGCTGCTGCTGGGAAGGCTGCTGCTGCTGCTGCTGCTGCTGCTGCTGCTGCTGCTGCTGCTGCTGGGAAGGCTTATTTTCAGATTCCAAGAGTCCATGTTTATTTCGTACGTGCCGAGTTAGGTCGTGGGTCCAAACATATTTTTTTTCGCAAATGCGACACTGATTCATGATGTTGATTGTTGAAGTGTTCGACGTGAACTGACGATGTTGAAACTGCCATGCCCCCTTTTATAGCTTATTTAGAAATGCTTCTGCCGTTTCGGGGCTTTCCAACCCGTACCACTTTGTTGTTGTTGTTGTTGTTGTTTCCGTTTCAGATCGGCTTTGGCTTGCTCTACCACTTGTTGTGTTGGGGAGACCATGACGATTTTGGGTGTCGGGGACTTGTTTTGTTCCTCTTTTTCTTTTTTCCACGTGGGATCGTAGAGTTCTAGACATCGATCCACACTGTACATGATCTGACTTTCCCCACCACGTTGCACTGGAAAATGAGGTTGAAGTTTACCTTCTGCCTGCAGTTTATAGAAACGGGTCCACTTATCCACGTCGGGTACATATAACTTGTACTGGTCTGACATGTTGCTCCTCTGAAAGTTCTACCTCAAATGACGAGTTTTCCAAAACTATTTTACTTATATACCTTATGACGCATAAAGATATGGTACAGGAATGTTTGAATGTGTGTGTGATACGTATGAGCAGTGTCCCTCCTCCCAAATCTCATCGTGCGAGCTCCCAAAAATCATCGTTACCAAAATATTACCCTTTACCAGTGTTACTACCATAGGGACACGTCCAGAGACACACTCATGGACCCAGTACATAAATAAGAAAGCAAAACCTGTTATTCACGGTTTTATTCACAACATACAACATAAAAACATAGTACACAAGTGTCTGAAACATTTAATGTCTGAACACATTGTTCACATAAGGACATCTTGGAGAGAGTCTGTAATGTTCCATTACTGGGTCGTCTGTCTTCTTCCATCGGTAGACGCGTAGTCCGCAACAGTAACAGACGACGGCATCGTGATCTCCCGTGTAGTAGAAACCGGCCTTGGCAAGTTCTTTTGGTTTTTGACGTAATTGTATGGGCCACCGAGCATACGTCAGCATCCGGGCATAGAAATGTCTCATTTCGGGACGATGACAGAACAGGTAACGTCTCGAACAGCAGTCTTCTTCATCCCAGGCAGCGTCTGTGTCACGGGCGGCATCCGTCTGATCTGTGGCTTCTTTGATTTCACCATCTTCAATTCTATCCCCAATTTTGCGTGTAGCATCCGCTTGATCCATGAACTGTTCTTCAGGTTTGCTAGTCACACATTTGATTGTATGTCTTTCTGAACATTTGCAGACCAAGACGTCGTCCTCGTCGGTGCTGCTGCTGCTACTAAGACTGATCGAATATCCCGATGCCATCTTCTTCGTCCCAGATAGAGTGCAACAAGACACAAGAATGTCAGAATCATAAAACACGTCTGTTCTCTAGTAAAACGAACGTATATCTGGTCGTTTTCGGCGAGCGAATGACAATGAAACCGGATCTAGCCTTTTTATACTCTTTCGTGCTAGTCTAAGTAGGTCAGGGGCCGGTCTAAGTAGGTCAGGGGCCGGGTCAGTAGGACGTTGCACACGGTACAGTAGGCCGTGACGTCATCAAGGTCAAGGCCAGTCTAAGTAGGTCAGGGCCATGGAAAGTAGGTCATGGGGCTATACAGGACGAGGTCACGTGACGTCATCAAGGTCAAGGAAAGTAGGTCATGACCCCATACAGGCCCTGATACTACTGATGAGTTTCATTATATATTTACATGTTTGTTTTTTAAGAATGAAAGAAAGCGTTACTTACATGTATTTATTGTATTTATGTACATTTATGTACACCCACCATCTTGTTACAATTATATTGACTGCTGTATGCATATATATCTTCATATGCCGTAGACTACGGCCTGAGTGTAAATAAAGTTCAGTTCAGTTCAGTCTGTGGGATTGTGCATATACAAAATCTCTTGCTACTAAATGCAGCGAGTTTCCTTTTTAATTTAGACTATACGTCAAAAATACGAAATGTTTGACATCAAATAGCCGATGAATAATAAATCTATGTGCCCTAGTGGTGTCGTTAAACAAAACAAACTTTATGACTCTATCAAAATGTTCCCTAGCGCTCGGTCTTGAGCGGAGATACGGATTAGATGAGGGTCACTGGTTTATC